>NC_057745.1:23888780-23913802 GCF_004010195.1 Chiloscyllium plagiosum | reverse complement strand
ACCTTCATCCCCTCCCCCACTCACCTATTGTACTCCATGCTACTTTCTCCCCAACCCCACCCTCCTCTAGCTTATCTCTCCATGCTTCAGGCTCTCTACCTTTATTCCTGATGAAGGGCTTTTGCCCGAAACGTCGATTTTGCTGCTCCTCGGATGCTGCCTGAACTGCAGTTCACTTCCACCACCACTAATCCAATTTCCACAGTCCAGTCAGACCCAAAAGATGGTTGGCCAAACCAATTATCCATTTAATCATTTTAAGTCCGCATTCCTTGAACTTATGTTATCGAGATGAGGGCCATATTAGGATGAATTGTCAAGGTGAGAGTACTGATTTCATTAGTGACAAGGGTATCAATATAGAGATGGGGTGCAATTGAGCAAATCAGTAACTACAGAACAAAGACAGGAAAGTTTCTGAAATTCATCGGCAATATTTATCCCTCAATTAAAACAAATTACCGGAAACTTGTTTTAACTGGCACCTTATGAATCAGGACTCTCAATAAACCGGCGAAGATTATAGACCTCAAACACCTTGAAGTTTACCTTAATATTCTGCCCAATTATTAGTTTTTCATTTATTGACTTCAATGTAAATATACTTGTCATTCAATTGAATGGCCACATGAAATATCAGCGGTTGATTCAAGTTCAAGTCAATTTCTCCTTAAATACTGTGATCTACTTCAAAGTCCAAGTGGTCAGTTGAGGGTGTGACTGAGAAGGCTCTCTGCCGATAAGTATTATTTAAAGCAAAGTTGTAGTATTATTTAAGCAATTTATGCTGCAAATAAAGTATAACAGTGATGTGTATTCCCCTGAAATCAGTTTCGACTACTTAATGTGTGTATTGACATTAGGTGAACCTCTTGATTATCCAGAATATTTGCTCAACCAGCACACTCCTGGTCCCATGGGTGCCAGCTAATAAAAAATTTGATTTGATTTAATTTATTGCAGTGACATATATCTAGGTACAGTGAAAAGTTTTGTTTTGTGAGCATTACAAGCAGATCTTAGGAAACAAGGACAGAGAGGTCAAAGGTTGCTTAGACAGAGTAAGGCGTACTGGTTACATTGCACAGGAGGTACACAGAACAATATCAACATTAACAAGACCAAAATTATTTGAAGTCTGTATCTGATTTCATATCTCAATGCAGTTCATGGTCTCTTGCTCAGCACAAATGGACAATTCCTTACGTTGCAACAGTGATTACAATTTTAAAAATTCTTCATTGTCTCCGACTCTTCTAAGGCCCTGAAAGGCACTGTCAAAAGAAAAGCAAATTCTCTACTTCCTTAAAAACGTAATACCATTCTCATAAACATAGAATCTTTTAAGCATAAAGAAATGTGATAGATATGAGATACATCAGAGGAAAGAAGGTTGTAAGAAGGCAATTGGCCTCACTAATCTCGTGCGTCTACACTTACAACATTACCACATCTAGCTGTAGTTTGAAAGCACAATAATGTTTTGGCTCCCCAACTGGTAGATTATTCAAATTGTTTATCAAAAGCTGTTCCTCCCAACCTGGCAAAATCTGCAGCTCCCTGATGTTTTAAGTTTATTTTTGTTTGATCTTTCCCTATATCATTTACCCTTGCTGCTTTTCTCTTCAATATTGATTAGAATGAGCAAAAGTATGGAGGAGGGGAATGAGAGGTATGCACATTTGGACTGTTGATTGCACGGTTGGGCATAGAGCCATAAGGAAATGCAAGTGATTTCCATTAAACTGAACTCCTTCACTTCTTAGGACTGGATTGGCTCTCTCTATCATTCTCATTCTTGGAGTGTTTTAGTCAAATCAATAAGGCCAAAACCTCTTTAGAATGTCTGGTCTGATTCCAGCAGCTATAACTGTGAGCTATTCCTCTTCAGGTGCTGACATTCATAGAATCATAGAATACCCATAGCGTGGAAAGAGGCCAGTCAGCTTATCGAGTCTGCACCAACGCTTCAAACAGCATCCGACCCAGACCCAGACCCAGACTCTTGCCCTATCCCTGTTACCCCACATTTCCCATGGCTAATCACCTAACCTGCATGTCCCTTTCACCATGGGGCAATTGAGCATGGCCAAATCCATCTCACCTGCACACCTTTGGACTTTGGACATTCCTACAACCTTTAAAGGCGGAGGGGGTGATTCATAAAACACTGGCCAAAATTAGTCATGGGCAATAGCAGGTGATGTTGCACTGACCCTCTGCCTAACACATATTCAACAGAGCTAAATTTCAGGTAGAGCAGCATGCTAGACTGCAAAAGCATGGGCAATGGAAATGGTGGTGTAATGGTAGTGTCATTAATCTAATAACTGAGCAGCTTGGGTTCAACTACCATCACTGATGGAGTTTATATTCAACTTTAGAAAGAAATCTGGAACTAAAGGTTAGCCTCAGTCATGATGACCATGATATGATTACCAATGATTGTGAAGGAATATCTAGTTCATCGATGTATTTTAAATAAGGAAATTATCATCTTTATCTGGTTTGTACCTGACTCAAGACCCACAATATGTTTGACATAATTACTATTCATAATATCATAAGAAATATGAACCAGAATAGGCCATTCCCCACCTTGAACATGCACCATGAATCAATAGGATCAGGCTGATCCATCACTCTCATGTCCACTTTCTTGCATTTTCCCCTGAACCCTTGAGTCCTCTAGTGATCAAGAATCTATCTCTATCGCAACCTTAAATATACACAAGGACTCTTCCCCCTCATCTCTCTGTGGCAAGGTGTTCGAAAGACTCACAACACTCTGAGAGAAGAAATTCCTCCCCAACTCAGTCTTAAATTGGCACCGCTTTACTCTCAAGGTCTATTTGGGTTGGGCAACAAACAACAGCGATACCCACATCCTATGAAAGAAAAACATCCCTCTCAAGTCCAATTCCTATCCTTTGTTTTCCTCTATTTGTACAGACGTATTGGGATGATAAATGTGACTTGTACGTATTGATTCATAAACCATATGTAGTAACAATCTTTTTCTCACACTGCTTATCCATCTTGGTAGCTCGTTATGTAGATGTCTTGTTGGAGGTAAGAAGTGGGTAGCTGAAAAGAAATGGACAGATATCTCACCAAATGTACATGGTGGCTGTGGGAACGAGCAAACACTGGGAAAGTGAACAGTGATATCAACAAGCAAGCAATATATCTCCCATAATTGGCTGGATATTCCATCAGCCCTACCTCAGCAAGTGCTGATTCAGTCTACGTTCAATCTTCCAAAATAAAAAGCCACGTGAAATGATACGGCCAAGCAATGTGTTCCTCAAGTGGTGCAGGTGCACAGTAAAGATGTTGGTTTATTGCACAACTTTTGATGCAGAGTAAAGAGATACAGTTACCACCACCCATATGTTCTCAGATGAAATTGGACTTCTAAATAGGCTCTGATTTGTCAAACTGTGGAGATTTTGATTTCATAGAGCATATAGGTTGCTGCTGATGGAAATATGGCATGTTTCTTCACAATTTGGTGCTAGTTTTTTTCTTTCACTCTTTTTTACCATTCTGTCGTAGAGTGAAGGAGATGAATCTTTCAAGTCAATAGACTTTTTTTTCAGAGAATTGGAGCTAGATGGGAAATATCACAGTTTGGCTCTGTAACAGGGTGAATGATTCCTTCTTCGTGCAGAAGATAACATAACATTAGTCTGCTTTCTGTCCAATTCGGTTCATATCTCCCTGCAGCTACACTCAACTTTCAGACACAGAATTAACTGCTTTTCAGCAGGTGATGTCATCAGCAAAACAAACAATGTCATTTTTGATGACATCCATCAGGTCAATAATGAAGACAAGAAACAGAATTGTCTCTTGAAGAATTCCCACATGAAGGTTGTGATAAGCCAGTGAATATCTATTTGTTCTGGCCTGATGTTTGAACTGTCTGAAGCACTACAGGCTGGAATGGTCACCCTTGGCTAAACCATAACTCAAGACGCACATCAGAGAGACTAAAGTTTGACAATGGAGTATTACACTAATTCGTCTTTTGAAACAAACAAAGATATCCACAATATAGATTCTCAAGGAAACAAATGGAAGATTGGACTTCAGTTCAGAAGCAGGGAATATAGCACATTGGTGTATGTTGGTCAGGTAAATAACAATTGGGCATTCTGATGGTTGATTTATTTAAATGTAAATGTTATGAGAGAAGTGGCAAACTGTCACACTTACAAATTTCTGTGTCAGACGAAAAGGGAAGTAATTTTAAAAAGTCAATATGGTCTCAAGAAGACCTGGATATTTTGACTGGATGATGGCATATCAGTTTACAGAGTTATGTTTTAATTGTGGAAACATACAAGGTGCACCACATGAATCAATACTCCATCCCTCGCAGCATTCAAACGTCCTCTTAAGCAGTTCATTGAATCCCTATAGTATGGAAGTAGACCACTCAGCCCATCAAGTCCACACCCAGCCTCCAAAATGCATCCCACCCAGATCTAACCCTCTACCCTAATCCACCACACTCCACATCTGGACACTATAGCATGGCCAGTCCACCTAACCTGCACATCTTGGTACTGTGGGAGAAAACTGGAGCACTCAAAGGAAATCCACTTAAACACAGGGACACTGTGCATACTTCATACAGATAGTTGCCTGAGGCTGGAACTGAAGCCGGGTCCCTAGCACTGTGAGGCAGCAGTGCTAACCACTGAGTCACCATGCCACCCAGTTCTACAGGAGATCCTTTCACAACATAGACTGTCTGCTGAATACACGCAACATTTTTTTTTCCAACATGCATCAAATGAACTGAACTGAATTCCATTTCATTAAAGGAATAGGTAGCTCACATATTTAAGCCATGGGAATTTCAAGATCGAAGAGATTCAGTTCCATCTAGTTTGCCTTCTACCATCCTAGCAGTTGCAGTGATGCAATGATGATGGAAATACTTGACTAATTGCACCAGTTGTCCTCTATCAGCACGTATGCAAATGCATGGACTTGAGGTGAGCAAAATCCCAAGGACCCCTTCACACTTCATGGTCAGTTCTGATGAAGAGTCATCTAGAATGAAAATGTTAGTTTGTTTTCTGTCCATGGATGTTGCCTGACCTGCTGTGATCTCCAACGTTTGTTGTTTTCAGTTCCAGGAACAGCGGGTTTGACAACCATAGTTTCTCTCAAGAATACTACACTTGATACATGATATGTCCCAAATTATTAATTACTAAAAAAAAAATTTTCATTTGCATTCAGAGGTACTAATACTTTCCTCATCCATAGCTTGCTCTAAAGACTGACCATTTGGTCACTAATCTTTTTGGAGAGCAATTTTGAATTTAAACTCCTATGATTTGGATGTGAGCATAAGGTGCACAGTTATTAAGTTTGCAGATGACACCAAAATTGGAGGTGTAGTGGACAGTGAAGAGGATTACCTCAGATTAACAACAGGATCTTGACCAGATGGGCCAATGGGCTGAGAAGTGGCAGATGGAGTTTAATTCAGATAAATGCGAGGTGTTGCATTTTGGGAAAGCAAATCTTAGCAGGACTTATACACTCAATGGTAAGGTCCTAGGGAATGTTGCTGAACAAAGAGACCTTGGGGTGCAGGTTCATAGCTCCTTGAAAGTGGAGTCGCAGGTAGATAGGATAGTGAAGAAGGTGTTTGGTATGCTTTCCTTTATTGGTCAGAGTATTGAGTACAGGAGTTGGGAGGTCATGTTGCGGCTGTCCATGGGGTTAGGCCACTGTTGGAATATTGCGTGCAATTCTGGTCTCCTTCCTTGGGAAAGATGTTGTGAAACTTGAAAGGGTTCAGAAAAGATTTACAAGGATGTTGCCAGGGTTGGAGGATTTGATCTATAGGGAGAGGCTGAACAGGCTGGGGCTGTGTTCCCTGGAGCGACAGAGGCTGAAGGGTGACTTTATAGAGGTCTACAAAATGATGAGAGACTATGAATAGGAAGGGTTTGGAGGGATATGGGCTGGGTGCTGGCAGGTGGGACTAGATTGGATTGGGATATCTGGTCAGCATGGACAGGTTGGACCGAAGGGTCTGTTTCCATGCTGTACATCTCTATGACTCTAAGAATCTATCTCCTCTGATTCCGTTGTTTAATAGATTGTCTTGGTTGGCATTATCTAGTTCCTTTAGAATGTGAAAGATAGTAATCATATTAACTTTCAACCTTCTCTTCTTTAGTGAGAGCATGCTCATCTGAAATAATCACTTCTCATAATCTAATTCCCCATTCCCTCAACCATTCTGATTGCTTCTTTTTGTGTTCTTGCAGTCAATTGCTACAATTTCCTGTCAGTGTTCTACAAACCATAAGTATACACACTCATACCAATGATATCTTAATGATTCTATTTGATTTCAAAAGTGATCATTTAATATATCCCTATGCAAGTGCAACAAAGGTTCATCTGACTGGGATGGCATGATTATCCAATGAAAGGAGAATGGTAGATGAGACTGTATTCTCCATAGTTAGAAGAATAAAAATTGACTGAAACATGTTAAATGTTGTATTGACAAGTTAGATGCAAGAAGGATGTTTCCCTAGCTGCATAAGAGTGGGAGGTGTTGTCTAGAACCAGATGACAGAATCTCAGAATAAGGGGCAAGCCATTTAGGACTGAGATGGGTGTTGAATCTTTCAAATGCTTTATTTGTGTGGACTGTGGATGTTCAGCCACTGAATGAATTCACAATGGGATGGACAAATTTCTAGATATTAAAGGCATCGAGGAAAATGGGGATAGTGCAGGAAAATGGCACTGAATAAGATGATCAGTCAAGATTGAGGTTATTGGCAGAGAGGGCTCAAATGTGGAGCAGGCTCAAAGGGCCAAGTGGCCTCCTTCTGCTTTTATCTCTTATATTAGGTACATCAGACTCTCGCTGAACCACATGGTGAAGGCTTCAATTTACTGATAAATCCGAACCTTCAACAGACTCTCCACTCAGATTCTTTTTCAATTACATAAAAGATTCTGGATTCTGCATTTCTCTATATTGAATCTCACCAAGTATATTCAGGTCCTCTTGCAGCTTGTTTTGTTCAGTTGGCTAATGCTGAAAATAAAGACAATGTGCTTGGTGACTTCTAGACTCAGATCATTTCGGACTGAGATATGAAAGAATTGTCCCATTCCAATATTCTTAGAACAGCACAGTGTCTTAGTGGTTAGTCCCTCACAGCACCAGGGACCTGGGTTCAATTCCATCCAAGGGTGATTGTCTGTGTGGAGTTTGTATGTTCTCCCCATATCTGCGTGAGTTTCTTCCCATAGTCCAAACATGTGCAGGTTAGCTGGATTGCTAACCTGCACATGTTGCATTGCTCAGAGTGTTCAGGGAAGTGTAGCTATGGTGGATTAGCCATGGCAAATGCAGGGTTATAGGGTATGGGGGCTTGGCTCTGGTTGGGATGCTCTTTGGAGGGTTGTTGTGAACTTGATGGGCTGAATGACCTGCTTTGGCACTGTAGGGATCCAATGATCATATTAAATATAAGAGATCACAAAATAAACCAATATGGGATTATGTAGTCATATTTTCCTTGGCTGCTGAACATCTCTGTAAAATTGAGGATTCTAACGACACCAAATGATGTATTTATTACAGAATAATTGCATTACTCCTGCTTTTTTAATTTTCAGGTGAAGGATTTCCAGAGAAATCAAAGACCTCGCAGCAATTCAAGTGCATTACCTCCATTGCTGTAAATGTATCAAACCCCTTACTGATAATGTATCAAACCCCTCACTGGTCTGTAGTTTCATGGATCACATTATAATTTTTTTTCTAGCTCTTTGAAGTGTAGGAGTGAAAGCTACTTTCCTCAGTCCCCAAGTACCTTTCCAATTTATGGAATCCCCAACTGTGTGGAAACAGGCCACTTCAAATTCAGGGACATTTTCTCTCTTTGCTTGTTTTTCTTAACCAGTGGAAATTATTATGGAAGTTTTTCCTATTCCTAATTAGTGGAAGCATTAATGTCGAAATCTATTCTCGCAAATTGCAATTGCAAACCACTAGATATGCATTAGTCACCTGTACAAAGTTAAAATCAGACTCATATGTCACCAATAGAATTAGTTACAGCTCCAATTTTAACATCCCAGTTCTGCTGGTATAATCTGGACAGAGGATATTTAAAATAATTTTATCTTCTCTGATCCCATTGCCTTCCAGCCATAGTCCACCATATCCCACTATTATCCTACACTTTTTAGCAGCTGAGCAGGATACAAAGGATCCTTCTTGAATAATGCAGATTGGGCTCTGATGAATGTTAGCTCAGCATTTGTTTTCCAAATTTATCATATTGGTTTGTCTTTAGCTTTCTTTATGTTTCTTGCCCCTGCCAACACAGGTCTTGGAATGATGTGGAGGTGCTGGTGTTGGACTGGGGTGGAAAAGTTCAGAAGTCATATGACACCAGATTATAGTTCAACAGGTATATTTGAAATCACAAGCTTTTGGACTTAACCTGACGAAGGATCAGTGCTCTGAAAGCTTGTGATTTCAAATAAACCAGTTGTACTACCACCTGGAGTAGTGTGAAGTCAGACCAGGTCTTGAAATGTTTTGCCTTCCGTTTTGGTTTTCACTTATTGTTCAGTAAATGCTTTTTGTTAGCATTTTATTTGCACATTCATCTCAATTTATTGTCTATTTTCTTCTCTATTTCTTGTTTTTTTTTTTTTTACTTTGTGTTTGTCTAATGTCTTCCTTAATTTTTTTTGCATTATCTTGTCCTGAAGACTTGGCATTTTATTGTGTGTGTGTGTGTGTGTGTGTGTTAAATACTCATTTTAAAAATTATTCATTTGTGTATTCCCTCTTTCTTTCCCCATTGACTTGCAAAATCAAAGTGGGAATGAGCGAGAGAGAAAGACTGCAGGGAAGTCAAGAAACAAGAGGTCATGACCCTGAAGACAAAGCAGTTAAAAGCAGATCAAGATGGAGTGGAGAAATGCAGAAGGCTAGAAACGCAGATAAAGATGTCCTGAGTCAGCAGAGACAGCATGGGATTGCGGCAAGTGGGTCGAGAAGTCAGCAGCAATAGAGCAAAGCACTTTGAAACACTGTTGTACCAGATGTATGATGAGTAATATCTGATGAGTTATTTTGTGACCTGGAAGTAATGCTGATGACACTGCATGTCCTCTAATCTCCACGGGTCATAACTGTCACTGGCACTTTATACTTATTATTTCATATATTTTACTGCTCTGTCATAACACAATAGCTAAAATAATTGTTGTAGCGGAAATGAGCTAAGCAAAACTAACTGAACCTGTGGATTTTGCCATCCTGGTGTCATATAGTATTTATATTTCACAATTTTTCATTGCATATGAACAGTCAATGGAAATGTAGAGGGGGGGTGAAGTAACTGAAAAGCCAACAAGAGAATCTAACATAAAATAAATGAAGCCCAAATCTATATTTTAACTCTATCAAAACCCAGGCAGACACTGAGTTAGAACCATGTCCATGTTTCATTTAGGTATCTTCCTAATTAGTCTGTTAAGAGTTATTCTAGAATAGGTAGGAAGTGGCAGCAGACCTTCTCACTCACAGGTAGGGACATTATCATTATGCCACAAAAGACTTCCATGTTCATTGAACTGAATTTAGTTGAATTAGCTTTATTGTCACATGTACTCAAGTGAGTACAGAGAAAAGTTGATAAGTTGCCACTTACGGCAACATTTTAGGTACAAAGGTACCTAGCTACAGATTCTCCAGTGACAGAGTAGTTGCAGTATAACAATGTCACCAACATACAGCACCATCTTAGGTCCAGAGTACCTAGGCACAATCCTTAGTTACAGAATAGAAAAATTAAGAAAAAAATTACATTGCAGGTATGCTCAGTATAACTTAATGTTAATGTTGATTGTTAATAAAGTTCATCATATTCCAAGGCGGGTGGAATCAGGGCTCAGGTACCACTGGATAAACAATGGATAAAAAAAAACAAAAAGATGTTAAGAGAGGTTTCTCAGGCTGGCAATAAATTGAACGTGCTGTCCTATATCTTTGTTGGGTGCAATATTGTTCGCTACTTACATAAATGATTTGGGGCAAATCCTGACCTCCAAAACTGGGTGAGTTGGAATTGGGTGAGATTTTAGGGCTTTAAAAATCTGAACTCTTTCCCTAGCCTGGCTTCAATCTGTCCAATTACGTAGGCTGGAGACAACCAATTCTCAGGAAGCAAATTAAATGACCCAGTTAGGCGAATGGGGTCAGCTTTAACCCTGGTCAGATGGCTTTCCTGACCTTAGGATAGGAGTGATTCCCTCCAACCTCACACCTTCTCCTACCCTCCCCACCTCACCAACCAAGCTCCCATCCATCACATTTCACCTATATTATACAGTGCCCAAACTTAGGAGGAGAAAGTGAGGTCTGCAGATGCTGGAGATCAAAGTTGAAACTTTATTGCTGGAACAGCACAGCAGGTCAGGCAGCATCCAGGGAACAGGAGATTCGACGTTTCGGGCACAGGCCCTTCTTCAGGAATGAGCAGAGAGTGTTCAGCAGGAGAAGATAAAAGGTAGGGAGGAGGGACTTGGAGGAGGGGCGTTGGAAATGTGATAGGTGGAAAGAGGTCAAGGTGAGGGTGATAGGTCAGAGTAGGATGGAGGCGGAGAGGTCAAGAAGAAGACTGCAGGTCAGGAAGGCGGTGCCGGGCTGGAGGGATTCGGCTGAGACAAGGTGGGGGGAGGGGGGATGAAGAAACTGGGGACTCTTACCTCCCTGCCTGCTTTCAGCAGCTTCTCCTGGATTCACTCCTGCCTGACAGGATGTGAAGCCTGTCAATCATACTGACTTCTGGGAATTTACAGCAAAAGGTACCACACATCTAGCAGAATCAAAGCTGCCAAGAAATCTGACCTTCCAGCTGTTATAGCCTGCCAATGAGGTTATTGGACTAGCAATTGTGAGGCTCTGAGTAAAATTGCCAGGAGATGGATTCAAATCCACCCAGGGCAGTGAGAAGAACTGAAACTCAATTCATTAGCAGTCCTGGAACCTGTGGTTAATGATTATCGTGGGTTTAAAAACCCATCTGGTTGACTAATATCATTTACAGAAGGAAATCTGCCATCTTTATCTGATTTAGCTTACTTTTGACTCCTCACATATGGGGCAGTTAATTCTTAACTACCCCTTGAGATGGGCTAGCAAGTTATTATACTGGAGGGAGCTCATCATCATCTGTTCAAGGACACTTAAGAATTGAAAGTAAATGCTGGTCTTGCCTGTCACATCCGATCCCAAGGAATAATATTTAAAACAAATCTATATAAGCCATTCTTGTCAAAATTGAACCCTTGGACTCAGGATTTAGGTGTGGGTAAAATGATGTGTGTATTTGCAAGAAAGTTGTAAAAATTGTGTGAGATGACCATTGAGGAGAATATTAGCATAGACAGTAAAATGTCCCATTTTCCTACCAAGTGTTAGATGGCAAGATGTGATTCTCACTAGTCACATAGGATGTCCGGGTTCGGGTGGGTGAGAGCCAGTGAGGGAAGATGTTACACACAATAGTGAGGCTGGTCGACCACAAACCTTGGTGCAGCAGAAGGAAAATAAGCGTCTGGTGTCTGGTCTGGTCACACTGCTGGAGTGGCCTTCTTCACTAATGGCTGTTTTTCCAGAATGTGAAGTTTGCACTGACCCGGGCAGCCACCTCAGACAAGGCCGGCAGAATCTGGTGTTGTGGCCTTCTTTACCCGTCCTGGAGGATGACAATGGTCCTGCTCTGCAGCGCCATCTCCATTTGGATTTCCTGGTCCCTGCCTACAAAGCAAAGATTTTGGTGTCTCCTGGCATCTTGTGGAGAATGGGAATTTAGGACGTGTGAGGAGGCACAGAGGTGTGATGCATGGTTAATGAGGCAAGTTTGCAAGAAAACACATTCTGCTTCTCTAATGTCCTTTTTGGGAGGGATATCTGATGTCTTTACATGTGCTACATGTGACTTCAGACCCACAGCAATGTGTCTGACTCTTAATTGTCCTCTGGGAAATTGTTTTCTTGGAGGACAAACTCAGATTGGATGCGATATTGTCTTCCTTTATCAGAGAACAGTGATCTCAAAAATATTGAGCGTTTTTGATGGAGCAAGGTGAGTGGGTCAATAGCCAGAGATTATTAGAGATTAAATCATTGGTCAATGATCTATAGGGAAGTAAGGACAAATGCTCTCAATAGCCATCAGAATTCGAATGCTCTCCCTGAAAAGATGGTGAAAGCTGATTTTAAAAGGGAATAGAGGAGGTAGGTGAGGAAAAGTAACTCACAGGGTTCTGCGCCCTATCGCATGACCACCATTTCAAAAGAGCCAGTGCTGATACAATGGGCTGAATATCCTGTTCTATCCTGGAGGATTCTATGATTCCAAATAGTTGACAACTTTTGTGGTGAATACTGAGAAGTTTTGCAAGAGTGAACTGGACTTGTTTCAGACTGGAGCAGCGATGAGCTTTTATAAGAAGTAGGGGCCCTGTAATGTAAATCAGTGTCCGTGCATCCTTCTTGACTAGATTTGATAAGCTAAAGGCAAACAGACAGCAATCTTCTTGCTGCTCTTTAAATAACATCATGGAGTCTCTTAGTCACACCTAAGCAGGCTGCTTGTAATTGGCTTAATGTCTCATCTGCAAGATGATTATTCCAACAGCACAGCTCTCCCTCAGCACAGCGTTGACAAGAGAGCTAGATTATTTGATCTACTCCATGCTGGGGTTTGATCCCAGAAATATCTGGCATGCAGGCAAGAGTTCTATCTACGGAGTTAAACTGATCCTGAATGAATCAAAGGAGGCCCTTTGAGTTAAGTTGCAGTTAGACTGATTTTATACATTTTGGATCATTTGACATAAGGCACAGCATCTGTACAGCATGAGACACTGTGCATATCATAATACAAATCCTGCTATTACTTTCCTAAGAAGTGTAATGGGCGTAATGGCTATCTTCTGGGAAATGCAACAGCAACAGAGGAGGGATTTTAAAAATTATTATTCTTTTCATTTTCATCACTTGTGATCTACATCTGGGTAGATAACTATTTCCACCATATTAACATGAAAGGGGAGTAGAAAAATGGCTTTATAATCTCCACTAATACAAAGAGTATCTCACAAGCAAATGGTGTGATTAGGATCATGGCTTTAGGCCCCACTTTTCACTTCTCCTCCATTATCCAAGCATTTGCTGCCCTCACACCTCTGTGAGCCTCACTTTGGCACTTTCTTCTGCATTAAAAATTGTAGGTCATTACAAGTTTCTTTTTGCATCCACCTGCGTTTTAAGGGTTCAGAAGGCAAAAATTGAATCTGGAAGAAAATTGCACATTTTACAAGAGTTTGTATTCAAATTTATGATTTATGAAGCCCAGATACAGTTTAATTACAGGCTTTGTGCGAAAGGAATACACTGGTTTCTTGGCAGGAGTTGCATTTATGCTGGAAGCAATGTAGATGTAAGGAAAAAGTAATGTCTTTTATCTTTGTCAGATGAAGAAAGAAGTTGAGCCAACAAGTGGACTCTTTGGCTGTGGCCACAGGTCTGTAGGTGGCTCATTTTTGCTGATTTGTGCTCGAAACCCTATTTGTATCCCTAATATAAAGAGACAAAAAGGTAGGAAGCCAAAATGGAGCCGGCCAAACGTGGCGATGAGCTGAGAGTCTATGAAATACCTAATAGCATCTGTTTATACAGTTCATGTACACAGCTGTAAGGCAACTATTTATATAGGGCAGGAAACATGGGAAGAAAAACTGGGCACCATGCCCCAGCTGAAGCAGCTTCATAAAATAATGCCTATCCCCTTATGTTCGGAGCATACTAGATAGTAATTTGAAACTTAGTGAAACCAAGTGATGTCAACAGTACATCCTATTAAAATTTCTGACTGCTGGTTAGGTTCCAAGACTTCAATGCTTGCAGTATAGTTTCTAACTGCTGCATTCTTAAAGCATAAAGCGATGTTCAAAATCAGCATTAAATGGTAGTAATTTCCCAGTCTCACACAGAGCTGTGATGTTGTCAGGGCAATTATAGAGGACCTTAGTATTGCATCTGAGGTGTGACTGATAGTGCTTCATGGTGTTAGTAGGATTCGGAAGAGACCAAATTTCATTTTATTTAGAATCTATTATTATAATTATTTCAAAAGAATCAGGGAATGATTTTCACATTTATTCTCCATGGTGGAGAAAATTAAAGAGAAAGAAGCTCAAATTTGTCTTTTTGGTTCACACAGATAGGAAAAAAAACCAAAGCGAGATAGTATTTAACCATTTAGAATCCATCAATCGGAATTTTCCAAATAAGCTTTTTCCAGCTCCATCTCTAACAAAACTGGCCCAAAATCTCTGCTCTGTTATGTACCATCAGGTGAGGATTTGAAGACTTCTGGTGTTTGATGAGGTGTGTCTTGGTATTTTGCAGCTGCTGTGAATTGGAGCTGTTCATAAACGTTCCTCTGACAGAGATAAAGGACCCTACGTGGACAATGCATCAAGACGTTGAAGCAAATAAGGCAGGAGATGGAGCCCTGTTTTAAAAGGAGATTTGTAAACTTTGTCAACATTCAGAAAACTGTAAACCAATATAACTTCTTCTATAATTGCCTCAAGAAAATATAAACCAATTTAAGTTATTCTGAACTTTAAAGGTAATTTATTTGAAAGCTGTAAGGTAATTGCTGAAGCCCATCATATAATTGAGTAATCTAGACAAATATGAAGGAAAATAATGCAATGTTTTATTTCATTGTAGGAAATGGCACTAAATTTGAAAAAAGAATGGAGTTTTTGGAAAAGGAACTGGAACATCTGGGTTGAATAAGGATTTTTTTTATTATTTCCTTCAAGCTTTTCTATTGTTGTTTCGAGATTTCCAGCTGGGAGTGAAATCAATTTTAGTAAACTTTTATGTAAGGGCATGGCAAATTTATTGTATGCATCTTAACCCCTCGAGTACCGAGCTCCCTCTGGAGTCTGTGAATGCATCATGGACCAAAACTATCATGTTGGAGAGCATGGGGCATAGAGTCATCAAACCATGAAGCCATAAAACATGGAAATAGACCCTTCGGTCCAACTCGTGTATGCCAACCATGTCCCCAAACCAAACTAACCCCACTTCCCTGCATTTGGCCTATATCCCTCCAAATCTGTCCTCTTCATGTAATTATCCAAACGTCTTTTAAATGTTGTAACTGTACCTGCATCTATCACTCCCTCTGGCAGTTCATTCCACATACAAACCAATCCCTGTGTGAAACGTTGCCTCTCATGTCCTTTCCAAATCTTCCGCCTCACACCTTAAAAATAGCCCCCCTAGTTTTGAACTCTCCCACCCTAGGGAAAAAAACCCTTGCTTTTCACCTTATCTATGCCCCTCATGATTTTATAATCCTGTATACGGTCACCCCTAAAACTCTTACATTCCATTGAAAGAAGTCCCAGCCTATCCAGCCTATTTTCCCAACTCCAACCTTCCATTCCCAACAACATCCTTGTAAATCTTATCTGAACTCTCTCCAATTTAATAATATCCCTCCTACAGCAGAGTGAACAGAACTGTACACTGTACACCAGAAGAGGCCTTACCAATGTCCTGTGCAAACTCAACATGACATCCCAACTCCAATCCTCAAAGGTCTGAGCAATGAAGGCAAGCATGTTTAATGTCTTGTTAACCATCCTGTCTACATGTGATGCAAATTTCAAAGAATTATTTACCTGAACTGCTAGGTTCCCTGTTCTACAGCACTACCCAGGGCCCTACCATTAATTATATACATCCCGTAATTGTTTGTTTTACAAAAATGCAACACATCACATTTATCCAAATTAAACTGCATCTGTCACTCCTCAGCCCATTGACCCAATTAATCAAGATTAGAATTAGAACTAGAACTAGAATCCCTACAGTGTGGAAACAGGCCCATCGGCCCAACAAGTCCACACGGACCCATTCCCCAACCCTATATTTACCCCTAACTAATGCACCTAGCCTCCACATCCCTGAACACTATGGCCAATTCACCCTGACCTGCACATTGTTGGACTGTGGGAGGAAACCGGAGCACCTGGAGGAAACCCACGCAGACACGGGGAGAATGTGCAAACTCCACACAGACTGTCGCCTAAGTCTGGAATCAAACCTGGGTCCTTGGCGCTGTGAGGCAGCAGTGCTAACCACACCGTCCTTGGAACCAAGGCTTTCAGATGAAGTTAAACCAGAGATTGATCATGATTAATGGAACGGCAAACCATGATAGAGGACCTGAATGATCTACTCCTGTTCCTACCTTTCCCCAAGCTAAATTGAAGTCTACCTTAATGGGAAAAAATAAAGATAATTCTAAAAATGTAAAAGTCATTTCCAAACGCACTTTTTTTTCATTTCCAAGATCTCTTTGTAATCTTACATAATCTTCTTCACTGTTGACTCCACCATCAATTTTGATGTCATTGCAAACTTATTAGCGATGTCTCCTAAATTCTCATCCAAATCATTTGTTTTAATGACAAATAAAAGTGGACGTAGTATCAAGCCCTGTGGAATACTACTATTCACAGTCTGGAAAACAACCCTTTACCATCACCCTCTGTCTCCTATTGTCAAGCCAATTTTGTATCCAATTGGCAAGCTCTTTCTGAATCCCATGTGATCCAACTCTTCTTAATAGTCTACCATGCAGAACCTTGTCAAAGGCTTGACTAAAGTCCATGAGAACAATGTCAACTGCTATGTCTTCATCAATCTTTTCAGTTACTTCCTCAAAAATACTAATCAAGTTCGGGGAGGTGATGACCGAGTGGAATTGTTGCTCGACTCTTAATCCAGGACAATTGATGTTCCAGGGACTTGGGTTCAAATTCCACCCTGGAAAATGGTGGAACTCGCATGCAGTAAATTTTTAGAAATTCTGGAATTAAGAATCTACTGACGACCATGAAATTATTTCCATAAAAAAACTATCACTCATATCCTTCAGGGAAGTAATATCTGCCATCCCGACCTGTCTGGCCTATATAAAACTCCAAACCCACAATAACATGGATGACTCTCAACTGACTTCTGACATGGCCTAGCAAGCTATTCAGTTCAAGGTCAGCTAGGGATGAGCAGTAAATACTGGCTAGCCAGTGACGTTCGTGTTCCCTGAGTGAATTAAACAGCACTGCACATTTCCAAATCCCCCAATCAATTCTAGTAACTTTGGAAGCGTTAGTGATTTCTTAATGGCATATTATTTTCAAAAACCCTGTATTTTTTTCACTTGAAATCTTCTACATCACTGGCAAAGTCACACTTTTAGTCCAGCACAAACTTCAGAAGGTGGTCATGACATGCTAATGCCAACATTATGACAATGACATTTAATCACAGGATTGCTCTTCCCAGATGCTGTAAAAGGTTAATGTAAGAAAAGTAGTACATGACTTAATCCTTGTATTTTTCAGCAGGCAGGATAAAAAAAAATCCAGCAACTTGCACCGTTCCTTATTGCTCAATCTCAGTCTCCTTGCCTCTGAAACCTACACATGTTAGTTTTCTAAAGCTTGAAGATGCAGAGGTAATGAGTGGAACCAGCTGCTTTTGTTCAAATTACAAACAGTAATAGAACAAACCGCAAAAACCATCTCTAATACCTTGAGTTGCACTCAGTAGGTAGAAAAGCTATAGGTTCAATAAGCAATTTGCACCAAATTAGAGTAATGTTATCACGTGTATTATTGCTTTTAGATTAATTTAAGATGAGGTGTTGGAGATGAACCAAATGCAACTTTGAATAGTCAACACTAGAAATAACAAGGATGTAGTTCAGGTTGTCATTAGCAGGTAAGTTGAAGATGCTACAGGGATGCAATTTGATGGTCTTGATGATGGCATAAAACATCGTGGGTTAAAGGGGAACCAATGGATGTATTGTACTTAGATTTCCAGAAAACATTTGATAAGGTGCCGCATCAAAATTTATTGCGAGCAATAAAAGCTCATGCTGCAAGGGTAACATATTGACATGGATAGAAGATTGGCTGACTAACAGGAAGCTGACAGTAGGAATAACTGGTCCTTTTTCAGGCTGGGAGGACATCATGAGTGATTTGCCGCAGGGGTCAGTGCTGGGGCCTCCGCGCTTTACAATCTAGATCAAAGATTTGGATAATGTGACAGAAGATACAGCAGCTAAATTTGCTGGTGACACAAAGGCAGATGGGAAAGTGAGACGCAAAGAGGACATAAAGAGCCGACAAAGAGAAATAGACAGATTAAGTGAGTGGGCAAAGATCAGGAAAATGGAGAGTGATGTGAGACAACGTTAAATTGTATATTTTGACAGAAATAATACAAAAGAAACATACTATCAAAATGTTGAAAGGTTGCAGAGCTCTGTGATGCAGAGACCTGAGTGTCCCAGTACATTATTCCAGAAGGTTAGTATGCAGGAAATGATCAGGAGAGCTAGTAGAATGCTATGTTTTGTTGCAAGGGAAATTGAATGTAAGAATAGGGAGGTTATGCTTCAATTATACAAGGCATTGGTGAGACTGTATCTGGAGTACATGTTAATGTTTTAGAAGTATTTCACAGAAGGCTTACTAGACCAAAAACCAGAAATGAGTGGATTGTGTTAGGAAGAAAGGCTAGGTTTGTAACTTTGGAAGTCAGAAGAGTCAGAGGTGACTGAATTGAAACATATGAGAACCTTAGGTGACCTGACCTGATGGATGTTGGAAGGATCTGTGGCCAAATCTAGAATTGGGGTCATGGAATCCCTGCAGTGTGTAAGCAAGCTATTCAGCACATCAAGTCCATAATGACCCTCCAAAGTGCATCCCATCTAGTTCCCACCACCCACAACAACCTGTAACCCTATAACCTTGCATTTCCCATGGCTAATCACCTTATCTGTACAACCCTAGACACTATGAGCAATTTAGCAAGGCCAATCCACTTAACATGCACATCTCTGGACTGTTGGAGGAAACTGGAGCATACAGAGGAACACACACAGCCAATATGCAAACTCCACACAGACAGTCACCCGAGGGTGGAATTGAATTCATGTCCCTGGCGCTGTGAACTCCCACCCTAGGGAAAAGATCTGTGTTATTCACCCTATCATGATTGTTCAAACCTCTGTAAGACCTGTTTTTAAGTCAATCAAATTGACTTAACATCACTAAAGACAATTAATTAGATTAGATTAGATTAGATTACTTATAGTATGGAAACAGGCCCTTCGGCCCAACAAGTCCACACCGCCCCGCCGAAGCGCAACCCACCCATCCCATTACCAAACTCCACACAGTCAGTCGCCTGAGGCGGGAATTGAACCCGGGTCTCTGGCGCTGTGAGGCAGCAGTGCTAACCACTGTGCCACCGTGCCGCCCATTGTCCATATGATGAAAGTAACCAAACCTTAGTTCCATCTCAGATGACCCTCCAATCCAATAGTGAGCCAGGACTGCATTGTCAGAGCAGCTGTCTTCAGATGAGATGTTTAACTAAAACCTTCGCTGTTTTCTGAGGTGGATAAGTGAAACAAAGTCCATCAGCACTATTTTGAAGGAATGCTGGTAAAAACTTATCACTCCACCAACAATGCTAAACGAAGGATTTGGGAATGAGCTCTTTGCTGTCGGTAGGAGTTTGCTGTGTGCAAATTGGATACTCCATTTCTTACATTCCAGTGGTGATGACAAGATGTTAACTGTGCTTCATCGGCTCAAGAACAAGTTAAGGTACACTAAGAAAAATGTAAGCAGACAGTGAGGTCTGCAGATGCTGGAGATCAGAGTTGAGAATGTGTTGCTGGAAAAGCACAGGAGGTCAGGCAGCATCCAAAGAGCAGGAGAATTGGCGCTGATTCTCCTGCTCCTCGGATACTGCCTGACCTGCTGTGCTTTTCCAGCAACATACTCTCAACTAAAAACAATGTAAGTCTTCCTTCCTTTCTTTCAGTATTCTCAAATTAAATTCTATGAAATATAGCAGACTTTACATTTTGCTCCAAATCCGTGAGTAAAAGACAGAAGAGACAGGGGTACAAAATTTAGCTCCTCAAAATTGATGAGTGTCAACCTTTAATGTAATATTTAAGGAGTGGCAGATGACACATTGCTCATCCTATTTCAATGTATATTTTTGCAGAAGGTGCATTGCTTTTTTTTGAAATACTTGCTTATAGCAACATCTTGTGGAAGCTGCACCTACAAGATATATAAAAGCACAGCTTGCAGAGTGGAACCTTTTTTTTTAAATTAATGCTTTGCAATAAGTAGCAGCCTTAAATCAGAAGCAACAGCAAATAAAGGACTTGGAGCGGATCTAGAATGATGCCATGGCAAGAAAAAAGAAAACTCTTTAAATTCTGCACAAAGAACGATTTCTTCATTTACAAGGAGATTGCCAGGTTTGGAGCATTTGCACTATAGGGAGAGACTGAATAGGCTGGGATGGTTTTCCCTTGAGCGTCAAAGGCTGAGGGGGTGACCTCATCAAAATTTAACAAATCATGAGGAGCATGGATAGGATAAATAGACAAAGTCTTTTCCCTGGGATGGGGGAATTCAGAACTAGAGGACATAGGTTTAGGGTGAGAGGGGACCTAAGGGGCAACTTTTTCATGTAGAGGGTGGTATGTGTATGAAATTAGCTGCCATGAGGAAGTGGTAGAGACTGGTACAACTGCAGCATTTAAAAGACATTTGGATGGGTATATGAATAGGAAGAGTTTAGGGGGATATGAGCCAAGTGCTGGCAAATGGGACTAGATTAGTTTGGGGATATCTGGTCGGCATGGACGAGTTGGACTGAAGGGTCTGTTTCCATGCTGTATATCTCTATGACTCTATGACTCTGTAACTGTTACTCAGTGCCAGTGCTTGATCAGATCTTGTAGGTAAATGTAGTCCTCCTCCAGGACACAACATGGTTTTCGAAAACTTAATCCTGTGCATCTTCAACTATCCATCAAGGTAAAAAGCCTTTAGGATGGAAGACTGCAGGGTTTTGATGGTTCAATAAACAATAAAGTTTTGACACACATTTGCTGTTACAAGTGTTGGTTTTTGTCAGTTAATTGTAGTTTGAAATAAAACCTGTCCATGTTGTGTTAACATCGAGAGGGATGCAGTAGAAATAATAATAATATAATAACCAATACAATTATCTTTGATATCTATTATAAGACTCACAGCATACACATTGGGTTATTATATTACAATGTAGCTAAATTACAAAGGAGTATTTTCAAACAACGCAAAAATGGAAATGCACATGAAGACTGAAGTTCAAGTCTGAAAGTTGCTTGGAAAATGTTAATACTGAAGAATATAATACAAAACTGAAACAAAATGAGAACAGCAATGGCACAATATTAACTAATGCAGAGTTTGCAATTCTTTTTTGACAGCTTTCTTTTTGGGCTAGGTTTTAATAAGAGAGCATGCCTGGAGAACAGCTTTAGGAAAGTTAATATCTATAAAGTCATTGTTGCTGGGCTGATGATTCTGGTAATTTGGTTTCAGATCTTACCACAGATTATAAATGCAGACCCACAGTAATGTTGTTGACTCTGAACAGCCCTCCAAACTAACCTAGCAATTTATTCAGTTGTATAAAGCTGCTACAAAGTTTCAAAGGAATAAACCAGACAGTTCACCGATGCACCACTATTGGGAAACCCAGCCCTCTTGACCCAGAAAAGAGTGCCTTATTAGCGTTTGTGGGCCAGTGCCAAAATTGGAAGACCTCTCTGAAAGACACAATCGCAGAATTGTTCCTTACAAATACTACCATCATCATCCCTATGTATGTCAGAGCACAGAGTACATCAGAGGTGGCAGCACAATTGTATGTAGGAAGGAGAGAATCCTCATATTGACTCTAGACCCCATAAACTGTAATGATGTCAGGCCAAACATAGGCAAGAAAACCTTGTGTTGATTATTGCATACGGCCACCAGCATCCCCACCCTATTCTCAGCTGGTGAACCAAGTAGTAGGTGACATTTGCACCACACAAGTGCTAGGCAATAACTATTTCCAATATGAGAGAAGCTGACCATTATTCTTGACATTCAATAACATTATAATCACTTAATCCTACATGATCAACATCCTGGCAGTTACCACTGTCCAGAAACTAAACTGAACTAGTCATGTAAATACGATAGCTACAGAAGTATGTCAGAGTATAGGAATCCTGAAACAAACAACACACCTCCTGACTCCCCAAAGGCTGTCCATCACCAACAATGTGTAAGTCGGGAGTGTGATTGAGTGGAGGAGGAACTTCTTCATCCTAAGGGTTGTGAATCTGTGGAATTCCCTGCCCAGTGAAGCAGTTGAGACGAGCTCATAGAATGTTTCTAAGGCAAAGATAGATAGATTTTTGAACAGTAAAGGAATTAAGAGTTATGGTGAGTGGGCAGGTAAGTGGAGCTGAGTCCAGGAAGGGATCAGCTATGATCTTATTGAATGGCAGAGCAGGCTCGATGGGCCAGATGGCCTACTCCTGCTCCTATTTCCTATGTTACTTTGTGATGGAATAGTCCCACTTGTCTGGATGTACATCTCCACCAACACTCAAGAAACTTGACACCACCCAGGACAAAGCAGGCCACTTGATTGGCCTCACATCCACAAACATTCACTCCCTTTATCATGGTAGCAGTAGTGTGTACTATCTATAAAATGCATTACAGAAATTAACTGAGGCTTCTTAGACAGCACCTTCCAAACCTCTGGCTATTACAATTTAAGAGGCCAATGGCAGCAAATACATGGGAAAGCCATCACCTCCATCTCCCTCTCCAAGTCACTCATTAGCCTAAATTGGAAATACACTGCTGTTCCTTCATTGTTGCTGGGCCAAACTCCTAGAATTCCCTCCCCAACAATATTGTGGGTATACCAATATCAACTAGAGTTCAATGAAGCAGCTCATGGCCACCTATTCAAAGACAAATAGGGATCGACAACAAAAGCTGCCCAGTCCGAGATGCCCACATCCCTGAAAGAATAAAAAATGAATTCACTCCACAGGAGGCCAATTAGTTACAATGTAAATCATCCCAATTGTTTGAAACCTTCTTCCTGACTGTACCTTGGGTGGCACATTCCAGGTGAATCTGAATTGTAAGATTTTCTAAAGACGTTTGTTGTTCTGTCTAACATATGTGTGATGTAGACCCCATCTTTGATTGCAGTACACCAAGTCAAGGGCAATTGAATTAGATTACATACCAAACAGATGCCACAGAATGACACTGCACAGTGGGAGTGGTTTTGCTGATTTTCCTGACATGCTTTTCTAGTAGATCTACCCTTTCTCCAATCTGCTGCAAATCATTCCAATATTTATAAGTAGCAGATTTAAATCAGAAGCAACAGCAATTAATGGACTTGGAGCAGATCTAGAATGATGCCATGGCAAGAAAAAAGAAAACTCTTTAAAATTCTGCACTAAGAATGATTCTTGATTTACAGGGAGATTGCCAGGGTTGGAGGATTTGAACTATAGGGAGAGACTGAATAGGCTGGGACGGTTTTCCCTGGAGTGCCAAAGGCTGAGGGGTGACCTCATCAAAGTTTAACAAATCATGAGGAGCATGGATAGGATAAATAGACAAAGTCTTTTCCCTGGGGTAGGGGAGTTCAGAACTAGAGGGCATAGGTTCAGGGTGGGAGGGGAAAGATATGAAGGGGACCTAAGGGGCAACTTTTTCATGTAGAGGGTGGTATGTATATGGAATGAGCTGCCATGAGGAAGTGGTAGAGGCTGGTACAACTGCAGCATTTAAAAGACATCTGGATGGGTATATGAATAGGAAGAGTTTAGGGGGATATGGGCCAAATGTTGGCAAATGGGACTAGATTAGTTTGGGATATCTGGTCGGAATATTCATTCCGTTTTGAACATTATGATGCATTGACTTCCACCACCCTTGCAAGCAGTACGTTTCAGGTTAGGGCTTGAACATTCTGCCATGACCAAAACCTCCATTATAACAGCTGATAGGGCAGTTGGTATTATTCAGACTGATGAGATACAAGCATCTTACTATATCTTTGGTTTCCACTTGCCAAGATTCTGTCAAGTGGGATTGTATAGATTTGTTTTCACATTTACTCTGATTCTTTGGCCAATTACTTATGTCCTTTAATCACTGACCATTCCGCCAGTGGAAACAGTTTCAGAGTTTCAGAGCAAGAGAAGTGGGAGTAGGCCATTTGGAACATTGAGCCTGTTCCACCATTCATTAAGATCATCGCTGACCTATCCATTGTCTCAGCTCCTCTGACCTGCATTATCCCCATAACCCTTAATTCCCTCACCATGCAAAAACCCATCCACTGTGTCTTGAAAATATCTAATAAAGCTGCCTGTACTAGTTCCTTGGGCAGAGAATTCCAGAGGTTCACTACTCTCTGGGAAAAGCAGTTTCTCCTCATCTCTGTCCTAAATCTACTCCCCCTAAACTTGCAGTCATGTCCCTAGTCCTAGTCTTACCCAGCAGTGGAAACAACTTGCATGCTCAAAGTTTGTGCGAAGATTTGTAGCTCGGGTGCTCGTTGTTGTGGTTCTGTTCGCCGAGCTGGAAGTTTTTGTTGCAAACGTTTCGTCCCCTGGCTAGGCGACATCATCAGTGCTTCGGAGCCTCCTGCGAAGCGCTTCTTTGATGTTTCCTCCGGTGTTTATAGTGGTCTGTCCCTGCCGCTTCCGGTTGTCAGTTTCAGCTGTCCGCTGTAGTGGTTGGTATATTGGGTCCAGGTCGATGTGTTTGTTGATGGAGTTTGTGGATGAATGCCATGCTCTAGGAATTCCCTGGCTGTTCTCTGTCTGGCTTGCCCTATGATAGTAGTGTTGTCCCAGTCGAATTCATGTTGCCTGTCCTATATAGTGTTTAGTGCAGTCCTTGCATAGTATTTTGTACACTACATT
>NC_057745.1:23869529-23888696 GCF_004010195.1 Chiloscyllium plagiosum | reverse complement strand
CCCCTCCTGAAGAAGGGCTTATGCCCGAAACGTCGATTCTCCTGTTCCTTGGATGCTGCCTGACCTGCTGCGCTTTTCCAGCAACGCATTTTCACCTCAATTTCTTTAGTCATCGAGCATTCCTTACACCTACCAGCCTTTCCTTTCACCCAAACAGGAATATACTTTTCAAAGTTTGTGCAAGGACTGCACAAAACACTATATAGGACAAACAGGAAGACAGCTAAGGATCCGCATCCACGAACATCAACTAGCCACGAAACGACACGACCAGCTATCCCTAGTAGCCACACACGCAGATAACAAGCAACATGAATTCGACTGGGACAACATACTTTCATAGGGCAAGCCAGACAGAGAACAGCCAGGGAATTCCTAGAGGCATGGCATTCATCCACAAACTCCATCAACAAACATATCGACCCGGACCCAATATACCAATCACTACAGCGGACAGCTGAAACTGACAAACGGAAGCGGAAGGGACAGACCACTATAAACACCGGAGGAAACATCAAAGAAGCGTTTCGCAGGAGGCTCCCAAGCACTGATTATGTCGCCTAGCCAGGGGACGAAACATTTGCAACAAAAACTTCCAGCTCGGCGAACAGAACCACAACAACTTGCATGCCTCTATCTTGTCTACCTCTTTCATAATTTTATATGTTTCTGTAAGATCCCCTCTCATTCTTCTAAATTCTAGTGAGTACAGTCTCAAGCGGCTCAACTTTTCCTCATAGGGGTAACCCCTTCATCTCCGGAATCATCCTGGTGAACCTCCTCTGCACCACGTCCAAAGTCAGTGTATCCTTCCTTGAGTAAGGAGACCAGAACTGCGCGCAATATCCCAGAAGCGGCCTCATCAACACCTTTGTACAATTGCTCTTAAATTCAATCCCTCAGCAATGAAAGCCAATATTCTATTTGCCTTCCTGATTACGTGTTGCACCTGCGAATCAACTTTTAGCGATTCATGTATGAGCACTCCTTAGTCCCTCTGCACAACAGTATGCTGCAATCTTGCACCATTTAAATAATACTCTGACCTGCTATTTTTACTTCCAAATTGGATAACCTCACATTTACTAACATTGTACTCCATCTGCCAGACCCTTGCCTACTCATTTAACCTATCTAAATCTCTCTGCAGACCCTCCACATCCTCTGCACAGTTTGCCTTTCCACTCAATTTAATATTATCATCAAACTTGGATATCTTACATTAAGCCTCTTCTTCCAAATCATTTATATAAATTATAAAGAGTTGCGGGTCCAATATCACCCCCTGAAATACCCCGCTCACCACTGACCTCCAACCAGAGAAACATTCATTTATCCCAACTCTGTTCTTCCTAATGATTAACCAGTCCTCCACCCATGCTAGTACACTCCCACAACTCTGTGCATTCTTATTTTATGGATAAGTTTTTTAAGCGGAACCTTATCGAATGCCTTCTAGAAATCCAAGTATAAAACATCCACCTATTCCCCTCCATCCACCGCACTTGTTGCATGCTCAAAGAACTCCAGTAAGTTTGTCAAACACAACCTTCCCTTCCTGAATCCATGCTGCGTCTGCCTGATGGAACCCTAGCTACTCCACTAAAACCCTTTCTGGTTTCGAACACCCTCTAACAAATCTCTCCTTGTCCTTCTCTGCTCAAAGAAACGTCCCAGCATCTCGCTCCTTTCCAAGTAACTAAAGCCCCACATGTAATAACCATATTTTGCTGCATATTTAAAAAGGAAGTATGTTCATTGAAGAAAAATTGTATGTTTAAAAAGTCTCAATCATAATTCATGTGACTCAAAACAAAGGGAAGAGTAACATATCAACAAAGAAAGTGACTGAAGTGGAAATAATTTGGTTATTACAATATAAATAAAATTTTGCTTCACCAGTAATTCTCTTTTTTTCCCTTCTGCAAGTAGAAGTTCTTAAATAATGTCTTCTCAATGTAAGTTTAGACCACAATGTGCAGAATCAACCAGACATTTTGGCAAAAAAAAACTGCAGATGCTGGAAATCAAACAAATACAGAAATGGCTAGAAAAACTCAGTGAGTCTGGCAGCACCTCTGGAGAGAAAGCAGAATTAATGCTTCGGGTCCAGTGATCCTTCTTCAAAACATTTTTGGCATGCAGCTTATAGCGGAGCCTTATCGAAGGCTGGATCATTGTTGTGCTGTTTGCTCACATCTTGCACTTTTACAACTATGTTCAATGGAGTGAGCTTTTGCGTAATGGTAGCACTCCTGGCGTAGACGGTGTCGCATTCAAATTGCACTTGAAAGAATCTTAGCAACTGGAAACCAAAGATAAGATAAGATATTTGTACCTCATCAGTCTGAATGAGACAAACCACCCTATCAGCTGGTATCCAGGAGATTTTGGTGACTGCAGAATGTTCAAGCCTCAAACTGTTCAACAATTTGAAAATCCTGGCACCATCTCAGGTTATTCTTCGAAAGTGTGAAGACAGGAAAACATGATTGTTTTATTTTTTGATTCAGAATAAGGCAGCAGTGTTACGAAAAGCAAATATCACTTGCTGTACATGTTACAGTCAGCATAAATGAAGGTGAAATTTTTCTACATTAACCAGTATGTTCACATATATCAGGATAATACACATACTCAAATGTAATTTCAATTTTACAGACTCCTGACTGGAATGTGACAACAACTTTCATATATCTAATGTCCTTAACCTGTAAAATGCTTCAAGATGTCCATTCTGCTGATGGAGTATATCATAGAATCTTTTGGAAGTTAGTGAGGAATGTGGATTAACAATTGCTTTCTGATGAAAAACTGATTCAGTTGCTACTTTTATTTAAGTTTTATTTGAACAATTTGCAAATTTGGCTTATTTTCACTTTGTTTAACTGAAATAGTAATCCAGAAGTAAAAAACAAACATTTCTGGAGAAGGCCAACAGATCTGGCTGTATCTGTAGAGAGGAACGCAGAGTTAATATTTTGAATCTCGTATGACCTCTTCAGTTCTGAAAAGGGCTGGAGAATGGTGACTTTTTTTGGCTGTAGACAGAAGGAGGAGGAGGAAGAAGTGGAATAGATTGGGAGAGTACTTAGAGCAAATATCAAAGGTAGGCATGATGGTGGTAGAGGAAAGATGGATATGAAAAATAGGTGCAAATGTTAGATGCTGCACTTTTCCAGCAACACATTTTTAGCTCTGATCTCCAGCATCTGCAGTCCTCACTTTCTCCTCGCAAATGTTAGATGTGCGTGGTGATTGGAACAGGGCAGATCCCATTGAGTATGAGAACCCTGATTGGGGTTGTTAACCTGGGCCAATCAGGGATCCCTGGCTGACAGATATAAACAGGGGATTTAGAGTCTCCGCATTTCAGAGTGACACTGAGCAGGCTGGCCACAACTAGTGCACTGTGCACAAGAGAATAAGGGATAACTTGGTGATGGGACACCAGCCTTTGTGCGGCTATTTCAATGTGAAAAGGAGAAAATGAGTGCACTCTGCTGAGATCAAAGCTAACAAAATAGAGGACAGTTGGGGATGTAAGAAAATTGGAAGACAGATGTGTATTCTGAAGTTGTGGAAATTAACGTTGAGTCCTTGAGACTATAAAGTGCCTAACTAGAAAATGAGGTATTGTTCCTCTACCTTGCATTGAGTTTCATTGGAACACTGTAACAGGCCTCAATTCCTGCTTTTTTTCAGCATTTGCAGTATTCTACTTAGAGTCATAGAGATGTAGACCATGGAAACGGACCCTTAGGCCCAACTTGTCCACAGCAATCAGATATCCTAACCTCATGTAGTCCCATTTGCCAGCACTTGGCCCATATCCCTCTGGACCCTTCCTATTCATATATCCAAACAAATGTCTTTTAAATGCTGCAATTGTACTGGTCTCCACCATTTCCTCTGGCAGCTCATTCCATAGACGCACCACACTCAGTTTGAAAACGTTGCCCCTTATGAGCCTTTTAATTTTTCCCCCGCTCATCTTAAACAAGGCCTCTAGTTCTGGACTCCCCCACACCAGCGAAAATAATTTGTCTATTTACCCTATCCATGCCCATTATGCTTTTATAAACCTCTATAAGGTCACTCCTCAGCCTCCAATGCTCCAGGGCAAACAACCCCAGCATGTTCAGCCTCCTCTTTTTGCTCAAATCCTCCAACACTGGCATCATCCTTGTCAATCTTTTCTGATCCCTTTCAAGTTCCACAATATCCTTCCGATAGGAAGGAGACCAGAATTGTACACAACATTCCAAAAGTGGCCTAAATGTCCTGTACAGCTGCAACATGACCTCCCAACTCCTATATTCAATAAAGGAAAGCATACCAAATGCCTTCTTAACTATTCTATCTACCTGCGACTCCACTTTCAAGGAGCTATGAACCTGCACTCCAAGATCTATTTGTTCAGCAATACTCCCCAGGACCTTATTATTAAGTGCATAAGGCCTGCTCTAATTTGCCTTTCCAAAATGCAGCACCTCACATTTATCTAAATTAAACTCCATCTGCCACTCCTCAGCCCATATATTTGAATAACAATCCCGGCACTTGGTCACTGGTTCATATCCCATGCAAGAATAAATCTGTGGAGTTTAAATTCATTTAATGGAATATGGATTTGAAAGCTAGATCCAGATATTCCAATGGCAGGGCAGTCATTGGAGAGGTACAGACTGGAGTTACAGAGTTGGACCCTGCAGAATCCCAGACACAATTGCCTGAGCGGAAATTGCCATGGAAATTAAAGATTCAGAAAGGTAATTACCCCATGTTTGGAACTCTCTGATACAAAATCTTTAACATTGGAGAGTTCCACATCTGTTAATTTAACAGTAGCCCAGGAAACGTAGAATGATTAAAAACCTTGTCTAACTCCAGGGTAACTATTAAGTTGACACCTGCACACTGCTCCAACAATTTAATACATCACCCATACTCAACCCAGATCTCTGACAACCACCCCATCCAGAGTCCCCCACACCCAACAGTATTAAATGCCCTAACCTCCACTTCACAGTGGAATAGTTTTGTTCATTCATTCATGGGATGAGGACATCACTGGCTAGGCCGGCATTTATTGCCTGTCCCTAATTGCACAGAGGGTAGGTAAGAGTCAACCACATTCTTGTGGGTCTTGAGTCACATGTAGACGAGACAGGTAAGAAATTCAGATTTCCTTCCCTGAAGGACATTAGCGAACCAGATGGGTTTTTCCAATAATTGACGATGGACTCGTAGTCATAATTAATTTCCCTTAATTCCAGATTTTTTTGAAACTGAATTCAAATTCACCATCTGCCATGGTGAGATTTGAAGCCAGGTCCCCAGAACATTACCTGGGTCTCTGGATTAATAGTCCAGCGATTATACCACCAAAGCATCACCTCTCCCATAATCTCCCAACCTGAAACCTGCTATGCCATATTCCCCTCATCTGAATCCTGAAGACCTGATATCCCTCTAGTCCCCAGTGCTGACACCCCAGCTCACACACCCTCATCCACAGCTGACCTCAGTACTTCCAGCACCAAACCACCCTCCCTGAAACTTTCCTTAGCACTTCATTACTTACCTGGTACCCTACACATTAGGCACCTTGATGCTTTACTCAACTGGTCCCTAACTCCTGAGCCAGCTGCGACTTAACATACAGACATAACCTTTCACAGCAGCTGGCAAAGTGATTGGCTCTGCATGTGGACACCTAAACCTCAGGATATTGTGAACTCACTGCTGTTAAAAAAAAGTGCATGTCCTCCCATCCTCATCCAGCTTGGACCCAATTCAATGTAGGGCTTGACTCTTAATGGCGCTTGGATTGACCATTCAGTTCAAGAGCAGTTCAGAATGGGCAATATGCAACAATTCTCAGATCTCACGAAAGGTTAAAGTAAAATCAAGGTCAGTTTAAATCCCCAGACTGTTACTTGGCAAAATTAAACAGTGAGAAACTGATCAATAATTAGGATTTCATTGTTGTAGTTCTGTTCGCCGAGCTGGAAGTTTTTGTTGCAAACGTTTCGTCCCCTGGCTAGGCGACATCATCAGTGCTTGGGAGCTTCCTGCGAAGCGCTTCTTTGATGTTTCCTCCGGTGTTTATAGTGGTCTGTCCCTGCCGCTTCCGGTTGTCAGTTTCAGCTGTCCGCTGTACTGGTTGGTATATTGGGTCCAGGTCGATGTGTTTGTTGATGGAGTTTGTGGATGAATGCCATGCCTCTAGGAATTCCCTGGCTGATCTCTGTCTGGCTTGCCCTATGATAGTAGTGTTGTCCCAGTCAAATTCATGTTGCTTGTTAGGATTTCACCCATATTCAAACCCAAAAATACTATGGTAACAGTGAATAAGTTGACATTGTTGTTATTTATTTTAATTTGAAATAGCTTGCTTAAGTAAGTTTCTTTATCAGCGTACACCACAGAGTTGTAGTGCTTCATGCAATGCCACATAAATTGGCCAACAGAACAGGAGTGCAGGATCACTATCACGTTTGAATTTTGATCTGATTTCTGCCATGTGTTTTAAATCCATTGACAAATCTATCAATAGCATTAGTTAAATTCATTTAGGACAGGAATCTGCCAGGAAGAACTATTCTTGAGCTAGGTCCCACTGAAACTAACTCGTGAAAAGCTTGCCTGTAGTGAAATGTTTAGGTCAGCAAATGCATTAATGTCAGATTTCACCAAGCTAATACTCTCAGAAATCACATGTTAAAGCTTTCCTCTGCTTTCAGTACCATAAATTCGACAGTGCATGCAGTCAGGGCACAGATGTTAAAATCTAACAGCATCCTGAGTGCCCACAGCACCAATCTGAAGCACCCCTCTGGGTTTCCTAAAAATTTAATGCTTTTCAAAATGTTTTGCTTTTAAAGGGGTCCACTTTCAGGAAAATCTTTTATTGTTTGATATGAGGCAGGGGAGGAGCGGGCAAAGATAAACAAAAAAAGGTACCTTTTTTTGCACTCCGAAGTCTAATCCAAAAGACACAATGAAATTTACATCGATGGTATAATCAAAGCAGTGTCACTTTACTTCTGCTACACATGAACATATCTAAATAGTCCTCTTTTCCTTAAGCTGCTTTTTTTTTTCAATGGCGTGGCCATTTTGAAACATTCTTAGCTGAAAGAAATGAAAAGCTTAAAAATTAGGAAGAGGCACTGCTGATTCCAAATATCACATTCAAAGAGTAAGATAAAAAGATAACAAAGAGCCAGTGGCATACAGTTGCCCAACCCCCCCCCCCAACCGATCGGGATATAACATCTAACCCCTTCACAAGTACATGCACACACTCCTTTAGTGTTCCACCAGCAAGCGTTCGTCAGTCATTGCAAATAAGACTGCAAGTGGCAGCACATAACTCCAGCTTCAACTAAACTTCTCAAGGTCACCAGCACATTACTGGGTCACTCATAAATAAGTCGACTAAAGGGGCAAAAACACTCTTCCCATTCTTTCCTGTTGAGATTATTATCAGCATGCATCTGGCCAGCAAAGTGATGCCTCCCCATGGTACACAAATCCAGCAGATGCTGAACACATTGGAACCTGACTGTTTATTTTCAATATCCAGGGAAAAAAAAATTAACAGCGTTTGACTGTTTTAGTGTCATTTTAAAGAGCTTACCAGGGCCATTAAAACACTAGAACAGAAGTGAAGGTATTAATAAAACTTTCCATTAATTGGGATCTGCAATTGATTAGAAATCATTGGCTTAATTAGAACAAAAACTCACGTTTCCTAAACAGAGAGTTTAATTTGCATCATATTGCTTAAAGCTATCAAGACAGGCATCTGAAAGTCAAGGGACACCTTATTTGAATGGATAAATTCAAATAATATTCTTAACAGCTATTAAAAGCACAATTAAGTCATTAAAATGTTCTTAAATCATACTTGCAATTTCAAGGTAATTCTTTGGTTTCCATCAATAACATACTTAATGTCATGGCACATATTGAAGTAAATATTAATTGAGTGTTTGGAGCAAACACATTTCAGCTGTACAGACCAAGTATTACTGTTAGTGGTATTAGTGATCCACCTTAATTTAAAGTGGTTTATCACCTCTTTAAAGAAGTGGAGAAAGAAATGTCACATGAACCTGCTAAGCATTCGTTTGCTGATATCATCAACAAAGATTTTCTAGGTCCCAGTGACCTGACACCTTCAGAACTGACAAAGCAGTAAAACCAAACCACTCCTTTGTTTGCCTATCTCCTTTGTACTTTAGAACCATCAAGTACAATAATAATAACTGAACATCAGCACACATACAGCTCCGAACTGGAAGGGCCAAAACCAAAGTGCAGGAAATTGAAAAAAAATTCAGCTCTATTTAGAAAAGAGATTTTCTAATTTATGAAGCATCTCAGTAGCATTGACGTAAAGATAATGTTTTCACAATAAATCCAACAAGGAATTCACTGGGAAACATGGTTACCAAGACAATGGTTAGAATGTCAAATTTGTGATCATGTGGCATACTTGAGGTGAACACCAGAGATTCGTTTAAAGGGATCTTGGATAACTACATGAGGGAGAAAGGAATAGAAAGACATGCTACAAGCACATGATGTAGGAAGCCTAGAAGCCAGGTGGGCATCAAACATCCTACAGATATGTCGGATTGAATGATTAGATTTACAGAGATTTTGTTCACTTTTGAAGAGTAATTCTACGAAAAACTGAAATTATTTTAAAGGTTTACTTAATGTACTCTCTCACCAATCCCTGATTGTGTTGGTTCAGTTCCATTACCCCAGCTTAAAAGGATGAGCTTACCTCAGCAGTTGATAAAATAACTGGGCCATTTATTGGCCTAGGATGTGTTCTCTAGTTTCTGCAGGAAAAGGGGTCACTACTGGAACCACAGGCAGCCCCACATGCCTGGGAGCCATGAAATTGGATGAAGAAGAGCTATTTTGACAGGACCATATTGGCAGATCCCAGCAAGAAGAAGGAGGGTGGTGGTGGGGGAGAGATAAGTGACTGGAATAGACAGGATCATGGGTACATTCAGGACAGGGTGGGGAATATTGTGCCAAGAGTCCTTCATTGTGCACCGGATATGGCACCTCACCTCAGCCTAGAATAAAACTGTCAGTTGGGCCTCCCCCACATTAAAACAATCTTCACAGTGTGGAAGCATGCTATTCAACACATTGAGTTGAGAGTGTGGTGCTGGAAAAGCACAGCAGGCCAGGCAGCAGCTAAGGAATAGAAGAATCAATGAATTGGGCACAAGCTCTTCCTGAGGAAACGTTGATTATGCTCAAAATGTTGATTCTCCTGCTCCTCAGATGCTACCTGGCCTGACATGTTTTTCAAGCACCACGCTCTCTACTCTGATCTCCAGCATCTGCAGTCCTCCCTTTCTCCTAGCTGAATTCAGCCCATTGGGTTCACACTGACCCGCTAAAGAGCATCCCACCCTATTCCTTTAACCCTTCATTTCCCATAGCTAGTCCACCCAAACTTCACATCCCTGGACACCATGGGGCAATTTAGCATGACCAATCTACCTAACCTCCAAGTCCTTGAACAGTGGAAGGAGCTCCCAGAAGAGACCCACGCAGACACGGGGAAAATGTGCAAATTCCACACAGTCACCCAAGGATGGAATGGAACCCGGTCCCTGGCACTGTGAGGCAGCAGTGCTAACTGTTAAGCCACCATGCCATCCTATCTGATGAAATAAAGGACCAGTATTGGCAGAATAAGAACATGGTGGTTTGTCTTGGCCCAAGGAATTAGTGGGCCACCTTTACCACAACCAATACACCAGGAGAGGCAAGTATGTAACAGGCTTATTGGCACCACCGTGGCACCTGATTTTAGGTTCTGAACATCTTGCCTACCCCATCTGCAAGTCGACTTCCTGGGCAGTGGAAGGAGTGAACAGAATGTAAAATTCCAACCATAAAATGTAAAAGTTTGATTTTTCCTAATTTATTGCTAAAAAAATGTTCAAGGTACAACAAGTCCTGGCATGAAATATGATATCACTCAAGAGCTAAAATGATAAAATCAATAATGTTCTTTGTTTAACGTCACACACCACTACCTTCATTTTTAGGAGGAATCTTAAAACTAATATAACAAGAAAAGTGAGTGCCACAAAAAAGTCCCTTTCTCATGTTTGCTTTATGAAACAGTTATCACCTTGTAATTCATTTCAACTGTTCTCTTCAATATGATTTGAAGCCTAAAGCTTTTCTAGTTGCAAGGTTGAAAACGTTCTGCTGTGAACTTTCAGTGAAGCAACTGCAATACGCTTTGGCTCAATTGTTTCCACCACTGGCAAGATTTGACCAAAATCCTTTTGCATCATATTTGCACTGAGTTTGTGGAGCAATTACATAATGCATTTCATTGAATGTGCAGATTTTTTTTAAAAATGCCAACGTTCTCTGTACAATTGCAGCTTAAGACAATTGGTCGTGAAGCAATCTTGTTCTTCAAATGAAATATTCCTGTCAGGGTTATGCCAACTATGTCTCTTTCTAAGAGGTGATTTCACAGAAATTCAAATTGCTGCAACTTCAATATCTACAGAACAAAATCAACAATAAATTAATATGACTAAAACCCGATTTCATGAATCAGTTGACTATTGTCTACCAATGGCGCTGTAAATACAGCATCATCATTTGTCATATTTGTATTTCAATGAAAAGGTTACAAAATAAACCATTCACTTAGAGTGGATATGGAATACTACCAGAACCTCAATATTCTATAGTACCATTGGTCAATGTAAATCAGAGAACACATAAGGTTAATTTTCACCCATATTGCTGCTGGGATTGCATATATTGTCACCATCACCCCAACAACCACCATAAATGATGATTTGGAGATGCCGGTGTTGGACTGGGGTGTACAAAGTTAAAAATCACTCAACACCAGGTTATAGTTCAACAGGTTGAATTGGAAGCTCTAGCTTTCGGAGCGCCGCTCCTTCATCAGGTGGTTGCGGAGGACACAATTGTAAGACACAGAACTTTGCTATAAATTCCATGCCTTACAATTGTGTCCTCCATAACCACCTGATGAAGGAGCAGCGCTCCGAAAGCTAGAGCTTCCAATTAAACCTGTTGGACTATAACCTGGTGTCGTGTGATTTTTAACACCATAAATAATGACTCTCTTACTCTGTCACAGTTTTGTGATTCATATTTTAAGTTGCATTTCTCCTTACTTTGATGTTCCTACCTGTGTCTTGGACCTAAAGGCTGCCTCCTCTTCCCTCAATCCAATTCAGCTAGTACACAAAGAGCTTCCCATTGACAATTCTCCTGGAACTCTGGGGTTTTATTTGGAAATAAAGGGAGAAGGGGAAATAAAAGAAAGGCAGATTAGCCTGAGGGCCAAAGGAAATTCAAAGCTCTCCCCCACCAGAACACCAATATGATGATTATACTATGCAATCTTAAATCAATGGATGGCTTGCATTACGAAAGTACCCAGCTTAGAGTCAAGATGTCTCACCTTGCAAAACAACCTATATTCAATCTCTAACACAGTCATTCCACTGCAAGTGTATGCAAAGGTTATAGCCACCTTTAACTTTTATGCTATGAGGTGAGTACAAGCTGCTACAGGGACCAGCACAAATCCAGCCAATCAGCTGCGCATTAATATACTAAGTATGTTATGGGTGCATTGTTCACTAAAGCAAGTAATTTTATCTTGTTCCCTGAGGGCAGTCAATGGCAACGTGCCAAAGCACTATGGTTTCACAGAATGGCAGAGTTACAAAGTCATAGACATTTTCCCCATTCTTTACATAATTGTGGTTTTCTCCGCCGAGATTACTCTGTACCCAAAAATTGGCCAAGTTTCTAACTGCAGCCTAATGTAACCAACTTTCAGCAATGACTGTACAAGACTTCAGTGGTGTGTGAGTGTTTATGGATAGTGGTGAGTTGCATGGATAGACTGACTTTCTGTACTTTCTGCCCCAAGCGTTACCATTGGAGAGGTGTCAAGACAGCATCCAAGTGCTTGCAATAAGAAGTAACACCATAATTCACACCCATTCCAGGCCTGCCATAAGTGCTAGCTACTAGCTCTGAATGCTAACTGACAGCACAGTAGTCAGAGATTTCATGGAGCCAGTGCAGACCTTTTTGAGTTAAAAATCACACAACACCAGGTTATTGTCCAACAGGCTTATTTGGAAGCACTATCTTTCGGAGCGCTGCTCCTTCATCAGATGGTTCATCAGCAGCACTCTGAAAGCTAGTGCTTCCAAATAAACTTGTTAGGCTGTAACCTGATGTTGTGTGATTTTTAACTTTGTCCACCCCAGTCCAACACCAGCACCTACAAATCCGAATTTTTTGAGTGTTTCTGTCTTGGGAAATCTCCTTGTAAATATTTTCAAAGATCCTATTATGCCATTCAAAGTTATGTTAAACTTTCTCTCATCCATGGTAACACCCCAATCTGTTGCTGAGATCTTCCTTCTAAATTGTAATCTGCATCATTCTTGCCAATATTTGCCCATTGCTTATACTGACCTTCTAAATGCAATGGCTATCAGCTATAGTTTTTTAGATTAGATTAGATTACTTTACAGTGTGGAAACAGGCCCTTCGGCCCAACAAGTCCACACCGACCCGCCGAAGCGTAACCCACCCATACCCCTACATTTGCCCCTTACCTAACACTACGGGCAATTTAGCATGGCCAATTCACCTGACCTGCACATCTTTGGACTGTGGGAGGAAACCGGAGCACCCGGAGGAAACCCACGCAGACACGGGGAGAACGTGCAAACTCCACACAGTCAGTCGCCTGAGACGGGAATTGAACCCGGGTCTCTGGCGATGCGAGGCAGCAGTGCTAACCACTGTGCCACCGTGCCGCCCACTGTGCCACCGTGCCGCCCACTGTGCCACCGTGCCGCCCACTAAGTTCTTCAGGTTTTTTATCGGATGAAGGTTGACTGTCTCTGATTATCCAGCTAGTGACATTATCCTCTTCAACTGCTGCCATCCGCTTATCCTGTGCACCCATTTTTTTGTTACCCAGCGTACATTCCCTCAGACTCACTTTCAATCCCTTCACATGGCTGCCTGTTACGCAGTAAGGGACTCACTAAAGTAAAATCAAAGGGTGTGGAAATGATGGGAGCTCCCTTGATCAAGGGGTCTGGATATATTTTTCTGCCACACATCTGGAAAAGAAAAGATGATTGGACAGTTTGCCAAATACTGAAATTAAGATGAGTCCACTTTCAGAAACATGCAGTTTCCATGATCGGAATTACTAACTATTAATCCAGGATAAAATAGCAGAAGCAACATGTTGCCTTGAACCCACAGATGCGTCCTATTTCCCAATTTCCCAACCTTTACGGCCTCCCATTCCATAGTGTTCAGAGTTTCCTTCTACACTGGGCTGGCTTTTGTTTAGAAAATAATCATGAAAAAGCAAATTACCTTCACCCTTAAAGGTAAGCAATGATTAGTTATTTTCTTATCATAGTTCATAACAGGAAGTGATGATGTGTGTAATGTGCGCATCATGACTAGGATCATGTGCAAATGGGAATTCCAGGCTATTGTTTTGATATTCCTCAAGGTCAGTTCTCTGATATTGGTCAAGGAAAAGCTTACATGTTTTCATTAGCCCATTCATGGTTTGTCCACTGCCCATGGTCTTTCAGGCATCAGATTGTCATGTTGACTTGGATTAGTTTTCACTTGTTCTTAAGTCTTACTTGAGGTCATTCTACACATGTGTGGCATCTGTCATAGAACTCTTTGCTTCAGAGTCCATGTTTCTGTAGAATCACAGAATCTATACAGTGTGAAAACAGGCCATTCAGCCCACACTGAACCTCCAAAGAGCATCCCACACAGACCCACGACTAATCCACCTAGCCTGCTCATCCCTGAACACTATGGGCAACTTAGCATGACCAATCCATGTGGCCTTCATGTCTTTGGACTGTGGAGGAAACCAGAGCACCTGGAGGAAGTCCATGCATACACAGGGAGAATATGCAAACTCCACTGAGACACTTGCCCAAGGCTGGAATTGAATCCAGGCCCCTGGCATTGTGAGTCAGGAGTGCTAACCACTGAGCCACCAATCCACCCTTTGATTTAACGTTCTGAGCTTATGAATCTGTGCCACAGATTGTGTAAAGTAAGTGAACTCAGTAGTTCAGTAACCCAAACACACGTGAAATTCTGAAACAAATTTTTTTTTACACAAAAGTAATTTGTGTTCTGAAGCTGTTCCTGTCAGTATGAATTAAATACATTTATCATTCTGAGCATTACAAACTGGACCATTGCACAACATTTTGAGCTCAGATTGTGTGATGCTTGATTTAATTGTGATGGTTGAAACTCTGACCACAAAATATGGGTTAGAATATTGTTAGAGCCAGGCATGTGCTTACTATGGAATCAGAATCCAGAAGCTTGCCTGCACGGGGTATTATCAATGATGACACACTTCACTGATTTCTGTCTCAGTGATGTCCAGCAATGCTGCTGCAAGGCAAATTTTGTGTAACAAACTGAAAGATTTCAGCCTCCTGTCAGTAACAGAAAGATATTTCACAACAGTGTGACAGTCCCGATCCCCAAAACAAAGTCATGGACATCAGAATTTCGGATGGTTCAGTGGTTAATGCTGTTGCCTCACAACACCAGTGGGGCCTGGGTTCAATTCCAACCGCAGGCGACTGTCTGTGTGGAGTTTGCACATTCTCCCCGTGTCTGCGTGGGTTTCTGCCAGGTGCTCTGGTTTCCTCCCACAGTCCAAAGATGTGCAGGTTGGGTGAATTGGTTATGCTAAATTGCCCGTCGTGTTAGGTGCATTAGTCAAAAGGGAATGGGTTACTCTTTGGAGGGTCAGTGTGGACGTGTTTCCAAACTGTAGGGAATCTAATCTAAACTAAGATGTAAAAGCTAGAATTATAAACACTGGTCCCTTGAAGGATCAAGAGAAGATTGTTTCGCTTGTAATCAATCTATTCAGAGATGTTATTACACACATCTGGAGCAGACAGCACTTTAATGTGGATCTCCTGACACAGAGGTAGGGACAATACCACTGCACCACAAGGCTCAGCCAGAACTGATCTAGAGTTGATTGAGAGCAGACGATGCTCATCAGATTTTGTATTTATGACTTGAGTTCTTCCCTTTCCAACTCCCCTTCCCCCCTCTCACTACTTCTCCCTCACTTTTGGTGGCTTGCACTGCACTTAATGGGCTATTGTTGTGTGTACATTATTCAACTGAATACACAGGTGATGTACCGGTGGTGGGTAATAGATAAAAAATCCCTTGGGTGATTTGGCGATGGGATAAGGAAGACATTCAGCTGTGGGTAAGAGCATTTCTGGATATAAAAGTAAAGAAGAGCTGAGTTCTGTACTCTTGAAGCTTTCAGTGAGACGTGGTAAGTTTATAAAAAACAAACTGAGTTATTCCCCCATCTGTCAGCTTCTGGACGGAGAAATTGTCCAAAAAGGGAAAGGTGGAAACTGATGTTTGTGCTAAACCATAGATTTACAACAAAAACCTTAGCAAATATCTGAAAGTCTTTTGCAGCCAAATTCAGCAAAAGACCATAGGACAGAATTGGAAGTAAGGCCATTCGGCCCATTGAGTCCACTCTGCCACTCAATCATGGCTGATGGGCATTTCAACACCCAACATAAGGATATCATCGTATGTCATGGTGGATTGTGTCAATTTGGATAAGTGATGCACGGGTTACTCTTGGATCATGGAACCTACTGGAATGTCTGTAAGTCATGGATAAAGTGAGGACTGCAGATGCTGGAGAACAGAATTGAGAGTGTGGTGCTGAAAAAGCACAGCCGGTCAGGCGGCATCCAAAAAGCAGGATGCTGTCAATTCTCCTGCTCCTCAGATGCTGCCTCACTTGCTGTGCTTTTCCAGCAATGTGCAGGCTTAACTTCCATTTAAAAATGGCCATTAAAATATAGATCAATATTGCAAGATGCAAACCAGGCCAAAAAGAGTTGCCATTAATTTGTTCTTAAAGCCTAAGAAAAGATATCTATTTTTGCTGTAATTGTGAATCAATATTTCTAAAACAATGGGCTGAATCTTATTTTTGTTTTGACTGAGTATGAGTTGCATCAAGTTGCATGGAGTGATTTCAGCCCTAAGGTCAAGCAAGTTTTCTCACCACATTTTACCAATTTTCAGCCCTACATTTGATGTTGCAGCCCTCATATCTGATTATTGCCCCATCATAGCATGTGTCATTTCCAGAGCAATCCAATGCTCACTGGAGATTCCAGGATTGATCAGCATTCCTGCTACAACATTACTATGAAAGTGGTTGCTGCAGCCCAAGGTGCTTCACTGAAGTACAGAACCATCCCGTAGGTAGATCGTAGAAGGATCCCAAGGATCCTCAAAGCCTGGCACATGTTAGTGCCAATATCCATGGATGTGAAGTGTGTATGTGGTCTTTGCCTATGGAGTGTGCCCAAGTTGTTAATGCCCAGTGTCCAACAAGGAAGCCTTTTGGAGCAGGTGGAGAGGTGAAACCAACAAGAACCAGCTCTGATTTCCATGTGGATTTTTTTTTGAGCAGCTTGTTTGTACGGTGAGTTTGGTAAGATCTCAACATCTGGTGACTTGGACAATTAACAAAGTATTTAACAAACAAGACTGGAATAGTTAAGAAAAGAAGTGAGTCCAACAGTCTGGGCAGGCAGGAACAAAGCAGAGATCAAGGTAGGATTGATAAATTCAACTGCATTTATTTCAATGCAAGAGGCCTAACAGGAAAGGCAGATGAACTCAGGGCATGGTTAAGCACATGGGACTGGGATATCATAGCAATTACAGAAATATGGCTCAGGGATGGACAGGACTAGCAGCTTAATGTCCCAGGATACAAATGCTAAAGGAAGGATAGAAAGGGAGGCAAGAGAGGAGGGGGAGTGAGAGGAGGGGGAGTGGCGTTTTGATAACGGATAGCATTACAGCTGTACTGAGGGAGGATATTCCTGGAAATCCATTCAAGGAAGTTATTTGGGTGGAACTGAGAAATAAGAAAGGGATGATCACTTATTGGGATTGCATTATAGACCCCCTAACAGTGAGAGGGAAATTGAGAAACAAATTTGTTATCTGTAAGAATAATAGGGTTGTTATGGTAGGAGATTTTAACTTTCCAAACATAGACTGGGACTACCATAGTGTTAAGGGTTTAGATGGAGAGGAATTTGTTAAGTGTGTACAAGAAGGCAGGGCAGGTGACTGAGGTGTCAGTGGAGGAGCACTTTGGGGCCAGCAACCATAATTCTATTAGTTTTAAAATAGTGATGGTAAAGGATAGACCAGATTTAAAAGCTGAAGTTCTAAGTTGGAGAAAGGCTAATTTTGATGATATTAGGCAAGAACTTTCAAAAGCTGATTGGGTGCAGATGTTCACAGGTAAAGGGACGGCTGAAAAATGGGAAGCCTTCAGAAATGAGATAACGAGAGTCCAGAGAAAGTATATTCCTGATTGGTGAAAGGAAAGGCTGGTAGGTATAAGGAATGCTGGATGACAAGAGCAATTGAGGGTTTGGTTAAGGAAAAGAAGGAAGCATATGTCAGGTTTAGACAGGAAAGATCGAGTGAATCCTTAGAAGAGTATAAAGGCAGTAGGAGTATACTTAAGAGGGAAATCAGGAGGGCAAAAAGGAGACATGAGATAGCTTTGCCAAAGACGGTTAAGAAGAATCCAAAGGGTTTTTACAAATACATTAAGGACAAAAGGATAACTTGGGAGTGAATGGGGCCACTCAAGGATCAGCAAGGTAGCCTTTGTGTGGAGCCACAGAAGATGGGGAGATACTAAATACTGTGGAGAAGGACATGGAATGTGGGGAATTAGATGGTGACACCTTGAAAAATTGTCTATATTACAGAGGAGGAAGTGCTGATGTTTTGAAACACATAAAGGTAGATATATCTCCAGGACCTGATCAAGTGTACCCTGGAACTCTGTGGGAGGCTATGGAGGTGATTGCTGGGTCCCTTGCAGAGATATTTATATCATTGATACTCACAGGTGAGGTGCCAGAATACTGGAAGATGGCTAATGTGGTACCATTATTTAAGAAAGGTGGTAAGGACAATCCAGGGAAATATAGACCAATGAGCCTGACGTGAATGGTGAGCAAATATTTGGAGGGAATCCTGAGGGATAGGATTTTCATGTATTTGGAAAGGCAAGGACTGATTAAGGATAGTCAACATGGCTTTGTGTGTGGGAAATCAATGGAGTTTTTTGAGAAAGTAACAAAGAGGACTGATGAGGGCAGAGTGGTGGACATCAGTAAGGCATTCAACAAGGTTCCCCATTGGAAATTGGTTAGCAAGGTTACATCTCATAGATTACAGGGAGAACTAGCCACTTGGATATAGAACTGGCTCAAAGGTAAAAGATGGTGGGCGAGAGTTGTTTTTCAAACTGGAGGCCTGTGACCAGTGGAGTGCCACAAGGGTCGGTGCTGGGTCCACTACTTTTCCTCATTTATATAAATGATTTGGATATGACCATAGGAGGTATAGTTAGTAGGTTTGCTGATGACACCAAAATTGGAGGTGTAGTGGACAGCGAAGAAGGTACCTCAGATTACAACGGAATCTTCATCAGATAAGTCAATGGGCTGAGGAGTGGCAGTTGGAGTTTAATTTAGATAAATGTGAGGTGCTGCATTTTGGGAAAGAAAACCTTAGTAGGACGTATACACTTAATGGTAAGGTCCTAGGGAGTGTTGCTGAACAAAGAGACCTTAGAGTGCAGGTTCATAGCTCCTTGAAAGTGGAGTCGCAGGTAGATAGGATAGTGAAGAAGGCGTTTGGTATGCTTTCCTTTATTGGTCAGCGTATTAAGTATAAGAGTTGGGAGGTCATGTTATGGCTATATCGGACATCGGTTAGGCCACTTTTGGAATATTGCATGCAAATCTGGTTTCCCTCCTATTGGAAGGATGTTGTGAAACTTGAAAGGGTTTAGAAAAGATGTATAAAGATGTTGCCAGGGTTGTAGAATTTGAGCTAACGGGAGATGCTGAATAGCGTTGAAGGCTGAGGGGTGACCTTATAGAGGTTTATAAAATCATGATGGGCATGGAT
>NC_057745.1:23816916-23869411 GCF_004010195.1 Chiloscyllium plagiosum | reverse complement strand
TGGAGGCTGGTACAACTGCAACATTTAAAAGGCATCTGAATAGGAAGGGTCCAAGTGCTGGCAAATGGGACTAGATTAGGTTGGGATGGACGAGTTCGACTGAAGGGTCTGTTTCCGTGCTGTACATCTCTATGACTCTATGACTCTAATTGAGAACTTGCTGCTGTCAAATCTCACTAATCCATTCGGAAAAGCGTACAAAATGTGGGGAGATGATCTAGGCATTGGAATAGGGCTCTTGGTCCATCTCGCTGATTCGACTATTCCGCTCACCACAATCCACGTCGTTCTGAGTACAGTAAGATTCCACGTTATGTTACACATGCTAGTAAAGAGAATAACATTCAGACACCATTCATTAGCTCCACAACATCAAAACAAGCCGTGTTCTTCAAATAGTTGACTGTTTGTAAATCCTTGACCTTTGAACATTCATACATTTCCACATCTATAGAACACTTCCAGGTCCAACTTAGTGACTCTTTAGCAGGAGGCAGTGATAAGCTGACCAGTTTTTTGCTCACTGAAACTGATTTGGCCTCTACTGCCCTCTTGTGCCCCCCAGTCTTGCTCCTTGTTAATCCTTCAGACCTTTAAAGGTCTTTATTGAGACTCTGCAAGAACACAGGGCATTTGAATTACACAAGAGCTGTATTTTATACTCAGCCACAGATTCAAACCTGTTGCCAGCTGATCTGTTAATCACAAGTTCCATCTGAATTAATTAACCTTTAATTTGACCCAAGTTCTTCAGAAGAAAGGGCATGCTTGCCAGAAGTACAGGCAGAGATGTTATCAGGGCTTAAAAATCACTGCCTGTACATGAGATCAAAGAAAACCCCATTGCCTTACACTGGTGATTAACGTTAATTAAATTAAATAAGTGGTATTTAGACTCCATTATAGACTAAAAGAGAAAAAAAACTATGTCTGAAAAAAATTTCATTATGTTTCAAGGTTTATATTGTAAAAACAATATTCAGCTTTAAATATTGTCTTCCGAACTTCTGAAATCTTTGAATTATTTTAAAGGATACATAGAATGCACAGAATTGCATTCTATGTATCCTTTATCATTACACACTAGAACAGGTGTCAGATCCACGGAACAAGACACAATATAGCCAATTAAAATATGAATAGCTTTCTCTCAATATATTTTGATTGCTAAGGTTCCCTAATAATGAAAATGAAATCACTTACCACCAGCATTGAGGCTCCAATTACACTCTATTTATAAGCTCATCTATTTATAAGTTGATTACCTTGTTAGGATTTATCAATAATAGAATTATGGACTGCATGTGCAAATTGTAATCATATATAATACAATGATACAAATACTCACAGATGAGACCAAAAATAAGGCAGCTTAATGAAACTACATAAATGGGCCATTGAACATACCAATGATATAAATTCAATTAAATATTAATAAACTATAAACATATATGTAATTCATTTCTTTACTGCAGAGAACAAAACTTTCACAGTCACTGTCCCATCTGCACAGTTACAGCATGAATATGCATGAGATTAGATGTGTCAGTGCTCAGTCCATTAATAATCTTGTCATCTGACTTGTGCGAAGTTTCAGCTCTTTGCCTCTAATGTGCTCATTCTCCGAGAGACAAGTGCTGGAGTAAGAAAAAAATGTGTGTTTTCATTGGGTTTAAGTGCTTGAAAATTTGGGTGGATTTTCAGATATAGGGAGAAAAGCAGTAATGAATGTCGAGTCTTGTTACAAAGCAGAAAGCCGTGGGTGTAATGGTATGTGCACTGACCTTGAGGAGGGACTGTGGGTAGCCTGCTTTCGTAGGTAGCAGTTGCACAGAGGTTTGGGTTACAGCCTCTCTAGTCATCCATCATCTAAGCCTATTCTCCTCTTTGACAGCTTAGTACAAGGCCTGACATTTGACACCAAGACCCCAGGAGCAGACCCAACTGGGGCCCAGGGAGTTTGAAAAAAAGGGAACGTATATGCTATTAAAATAAGAAGGAAATGCATTCTCAAATTGAGCATAAACCACAACAACATCTGAAATCTAAAACTGCATGGTTAGCCATCCTGAATTCTAAAGGAAATTATAATTAGATTCATGTGGAACTGTGTTCGGTAGAAATAGAGAATAGGGGAACTCTCTCAGCGTGACACCACTACCCAGTGCATTTGCTGGCTTCACAATGACAAGTGATATCCCCCTTTTTAATATTCTGGTGTAAGTTGAAGAATTTGCATGCTTCAATGAAGAGAAGAGCCAAGCACAAAGGAGAACTGATGCAAAGTTTTTAAGCAGGGGCTTAACAATTAACACATCTCAATGGCTTTACATCAAGTAAGATAGTGAGACACAGAGGGAGAAATAAAAAGACAGAGGGCTGTCCATAGCCCAGTGGTATGTCTGGTTGATTTTATTAGAGATTTTTCTTCAGCACTTTCACGGATTGACATCAGGGAGGAATTCACATGTCGAGACAGATAACATCTTACTGCTGGCAAAAGGGTCTATTCAGACTTATATGTTCGTTCGTTGATAACTTATTCTGCATTGCCTGGGACTGAAAGATAGACATTTCTCCTTTTATCTCCTTATACTTGCTCTCTGCATACTAAAACCCTACAGTGACACAGATACATCTCGTCATCCAGACACATAGGACTGCCTGCTTACAATTTGTCTAACTGAGGTTTGGATCCTTAAAGATGATATAAAAAGTGAAAACCTTCTGTTACTGTCATTTAGACAAGTTCTATTCATCTCAAATCCAATTAGGATTTTAACCAAAGATTAATTATTATTTCAATGAAGAGGCTACGTGACACATACCGGTGATGATGTGTTAGAATACTTACACTGTCTTGCTGTGTTGAAGTAAATGTTGAGACAAGGGAAGAAAATAGCTCCTAACTTGCATCTATTGTAGGAAACAGGATTTAGAACCTTGCAAAGGCGAAGTGGTCCTCTTGTATACGTTTCACCTCTCAGATGATGAGAAGACACAAAAAGTGTAAATGTACATTGAGTCATAGAGGTGTGATTCAATAAGAAATGTTAATACAACTCCTTCCCAACTTCATTCCTGCAGGCAGAAGGAACCTTTTGTGTTCATTAAATGAAATCAGTTTGTAATATTTCTAACAGAGTTGGTCACAGAGCTTTATCTTTATATGAAACTAAAATGCATTCCGAATAAATTTGTGAATGATGGCAAACAAAATAAATAATGGAAGTTTTAATCGAGCATGCAAGTCAAAACTTATATCCCCAGGCATATGATTGTGATTTCCTATACATGTAAAAGAGCATCATTGCCATAAAAATGAGAAGGCAAATCTTGTTCTGGGTAACCACTAAAAAACTATCCAATTTATGTCACAAGTTGTAATTTGCATAGAATACAATTAGAAATGCCATCATATATCACCATGATGCAACTCACAGCATTTCTCATCGACCCTCCCCATGATCAGCAGTCCTCGTTAAATGTAAACATGCTCACAAATTGACATGGATGTGGGGATGTGCACCAATGTTTGGATTCACATCTCCTCCAATTCTGACGTAAACCAGGTCTCATATGCAGGAAGACCCAGACAACATTCGGGCTTGGGATAATAATTGGCAAGTTACATTAATGTTACACAAGTGCCAGGCATTGACCGTCTCCAACCTAGTTTTCTCCTATTTTCCTTTGATCATCTCCAACAAGAGAGAAGCTAATCATCTCCATGCAATGTTCATGCAATATCATTGCTTAACTCTCTCAATGCCAACATCCTGAGAGTTACCATTAAACAGAAACTGAACTGGTTTAGCCTTATAAATACTGTAGCTTCAAGAGCAGGTCTGATGCTGGAAATTCCAGAGTGATTAATTTGCCTCCTGACTCCAGAAAGCCTATCTGCCTGTTTGCCTGTCCAAGGCAAATGTCAGGAATTTAGTGGAATACTCATTTTCCAAGTTAATTTTTGGAATGTAGGCATTGCTGGGTAGTCAGCTTTTTTTGCCCTTCTCTAATTATCCTTGAGAAGGTGGTGGCAATGTACCTTCTTGAACCACAGCAGTCATGTGATGAAGGTATGCCTTTAGGGTTGTTAAGAAGAGAGTTCCAGGACTTTGACTCAGTAACAATGAAGGAACTGTGAAATAGTTCCCAGGATTACCAGTATGTTGATGATGGGGGGGGGGGGGGTTAGCGATGCCCATACCATTCAATGTCAAAGGGACATGATAGGGTTACTTCTTGTTGGAGATGGTCATTACTTGGCACTTGTGTAATACATTTGTTATTTAAAAGCCTGAACGATATCAAAGTCTTTTGAACATAGCCTCCTTCAGTATCTCAGGAGTCATGAATGGACAAGTGCACTGTAATTAAAAGCAAACATTTCAACCTCTAAACAAATGATGGAGAAAAGTTAAGAATGAAGCTACTGAAGATGGTTGGGCCTGGAACACCACCTTGAGGAACTCCATCAGTCATGCCCTGATATTGAGATAAATAACCTGCTAATACCACAAATATCTCTTTTGACCTAGATATGACTCCCACCACTGGAGGCGAAAGTGAGTACTGCAGATGCTGGAGATCAGAGTCAAGATTAGAGTGGTGCTGGAAAATCACAGCAGGTCAGGCAGCATCTGAGGTGCAGGAAAATCGATGTTTAGGGCAAAAGCCCTTCTTCAGGATGCTGCCTGATCTGCTCCCTTGATGTCAAAGGCTGTCACATTCATTTTCCCTCTTCAGTTATGCTATTTTATTTAGGGTTGAACCAAAACTCTAAGAGATCAGGAGCTGAATTTGGCTGAGTGGTCCTAGCAGAATCCAAGTTATTGTTGAGTAAGCAGTGCTTGATAACATTGTTGATGACATCTTCCACCATTTTGCTGAACGTTGAAAGTGAACGCAGGGACTAATAATTGGCTGGGCTGGAACTGTCCTTTTTTTTAGCAGACAGGATGTTACTGGATAGATGCCTATGTTATTGGAACAGCTTTGCTATGGGAACAGCTAGTTCTGGAGCACTATTGCTGGAATGTTATCACAGTCCATAACCTTTGCAGTATTCATTGCTTTCTGTTGTTTCTTGATATTACATGGAGTGAATCAAATTGGCTCAAGTGATGATGGAACCTCAGGAGAAGGCCAAGGTGAATTGTCCACTTGACACTTCTGGTTGAAGATAATTGTATGTGCTTCAGCCTTATCTTTTGCACTGATGTACTGGGCTTCTTCATCATTGAGGATGACCATATTTGTGGAGCCCCTTCCTCCAGCAAGTAGTTTAATTGTCCACCATCATTCACAACACTATGGGGCAGGGTTGCAGAACTTAGATCTGATGCATTGGTTGTGGAATCACTGAGGAACAAGTGAGGACTGCAGATGCTGGAGATTAGAATTGAAGAGTGTGATGCTGGAAAAGCACAGCAGGTCAGGCAGCGTCCGAGGACCAAGAGAGTCAACGGTTCAGGTGAAAGCTCTTCATCAGGAATGAGGAATCACTTAGCTTTGTCTATTGCATGCTGTTTATGCTCACTGGCAAACATGTAACTCTGTCTTTCAGTTTCTCTAGTTTGATTCCTCATTTTTAGTTGTGCCTGGTGCTGCGCCTGGCATTCCATCCTGTCAACTCCCTTGAAACAGAATCGATCCTCTGACTTGATGATAATGGTAGATAACTGTTGCTGGTGGCCCACAGCACTCATGGGTATTCAAGCTTGGCTGACTAGATCTGTCCAAAACAATTCCCATTCATGGTAATGCCATATATCCAACACAATGGAGGCTATCCTCAATGTAAAGCTGAAAAGCAATCATTCCTGTGAGATGGGTTTGGTTAAAATTGGATCTTTTCCATTATATCTTCCTCAATCTAATTAATTCTTCCTGAAATAAAAAGCCAAACATTTCTGAATGTACAAATCAGTTAAAAGCTCAAACAGGGAGAAAGTGAGAACTGCAGGAACTGGGGATCAGAGTCAAAAAGTGTGGTGCTGGAAAAGCACAGCAGGTCAGGCAGCATCTGAGGAGCAGGAGAATCAACATTTCAGGCATAAACCTTCATTAGGAATGTGCTCAAGCATATAAGGAAACCACCCCCACCAAAGTACTGCAGATGCTGGAAATCAGAAACAAAACAGTAGTCACTGGAAAACCTCAGCAGAGAGAAAGCAGAAGTTAACTTTTGGGTCCAGTGACCCTTCTGGAGAACATATTGATAGCATGTTCTGTTACAAGTGTGTCTCACATAGTTGGAGTTTGGGGTTTGGGTTGGGAAGGATTTGAATAGAAGTTAGGTAAAGGAGAACAAGATTTGCTTTTCGGTGACTTCTGAATGAATTATTGGCAGCATAACTAAATCCTTGTTCCTTCATTTATAAAAAATAGATTTGATTATTAATATAAACATTTAATATTGTCTGTTCCATGCAGGTGAGCCTGTCTGATGCAATGTCAGCTGCTTCCTATAAACATGATGTAAAAATACTGTTACCTCGAGTGAGCAAGAGAACTGAAACAAACTGCAAACCCAAAGCTGATTTGGGCAACCCCTGGATTATTCCATTTTATCTGAATTTGACCCAGTTCAGACACGATGAAATATGCCTGTTACTTTAAAAATAAACACATGACACCATTTTCATGTTTCTCTTTCCCCTGTGTTCCTCTGAGTACGTGTAGCTATTTTTCATGTCCTGCCACATTAGTCCCTATTGGACTGTGAGTTGGTTGTGCCTTTTTATGTAGTTATTGTTTTTTTTTGACATGATTCCATTTTTAGTCTATTTCCTGGTGGTCTGATGGTAGGTGCATGGCCTTGTTCTCTGACCACCTTGGTCGCTTCATTGATCAGGTTGGAGGGGATGGGAAGGAGAGAGGAAGGTTATTGATGCTGGTTGTTATAGATGTACGTCCAATCCTTGGAAAAGGTATATCCAGATTATACTGCAGTCAAGTAAAACATGGACACTTGCTTTCTTTATCATGATTTGTCTGTCTTTAGTTTCCAAATATAATAAGCATACCTGAGGGGTTTGATAGACCTCTGAGGTTACCATGAAGGACTCTCCTTCCCAACCTCTCCCTTCACTTGAGGTATGGTGACCCTCAGGTTAAACCATCACCAACCATCTCTCTCTTTAATGAGATAACAGCTCTATGATCTATTTAGCGCATTGGTATGGCTACTTTACCCCTACCTTTTTACCTATCTATAATTAGCTGCTCAGTGGTTGGTGCTGCTGTCTCACAGCAGTAGAGACCTTGGTTCGATTCCACTCTTGGGCAACTGTCTGTGTGGAGTTTGCACATTCTCCCCGTGTCTGCATAGGTTTCCTCCTGGTGCTCCGGTTTCCTCCCACAGTCCAAAGATGTGCAGGTTAGGTGGGTTGGCCATGCTAAATTGCCCATAGTGTCCAGAAATACTGACTAGGTGGGTTAGCCATGGGAAATGCATGGATAAGGTAGATGGGGTGGGTCTGGGTGGGATGCTCTTCGGACGGTCAGTGTGGACTTTATGGCCTGGGTGACCGGCTTCCACACTGTCGGGATTCTATGATAACAGCCACACAAATCTGATTTGGTATGTCAACTCTTGGTTGTGATAGCATATTCCAAGTTTGCTTGTCCCCATTTTGTTATTAATGAAATAAATAAACCACATCCTTTGATAGGGAAAGCACCTCGAGACTTCACTTCTTTCTTTGTAGACAACAGAATTGTTTAAAAAGAAATACAGATAGTGTTAGCAACATGGGATATCTGAGTCTGTTCCAGTGGAATTGCATGTTGATTTGGTTAGAGCATTACACCGTGTGTGAGTTAGCACAGAAGTGAAGAGAAATTTCTTCAGGCAGAGAGTGGGGGCCCTGTGGAATTCTCTGCCACAGAAGGTGGTTGAGGGCAAAAAAATTGAACGTTCTCAAGGAGGATTTAGATATAGAGAGGAAACTCGATTATCCGAAGGACACGGGCGGGGAGTATTTTGCTTGGTTAATCAAATGCAGCATAATCAATACCAGATAACATAGTTCGCCATCCACCGTACCTTGCGATCTTGTTTGGATGATCTGAAGTTCGATTAATCAAATGCTGGATAATCAAGGTTCCTCTGTAGTTCTTAGGGCTAAAAGGATCGAAAGGGGAGAAAGCAGGAGGGGGAAACTGAGTTGGATGATCAGCCATGATCATATTGAATGGCCAACAGACTCAAAGACCTTCTCCTAATCCTATTTTCTATGTTACTTTGAGACCTTCTGCCCCAGAGGGCAGTGGAGGCCCAGTCTCTGGATTCATTTAAGAAAGAGTTGGATAGAGCTCTCAAGGATTGTGAAATCAAGAGTTATGGAGATAAGGCAGGAACAGGATACTGATTAAGGATGATCAGCCAAGATCATATTGAATGATGGTGCAGACTCAAAGGGCAGAATGGCCTACTCCTGCACCTATTGTCTATTGTCTATTCAGTCTTCAAGTCATAGAGTCATAGAGATGTATATAACGGAAACAGACCCCTCGGTCCAACTCGTCCATGCTGATCAGATATCCTAACCTAATCTAGTCCCATTAAGTGTATAAATCTTGCTCTGATTTGTTTTTCCAAAATGCAGCACCTTACATTTATCTAAATTAAACTCCATTTTCCACTCCTCAGCCCATTGGCCCAACTGATCAAGATCTTAATGTAATCTGAGGTAACCTTCTTTGTCCACTGCACCTCCAATTACTAACTGTACCTCATATGCCCATATCCAAATCATTTATATAAATGATGAAAAGCAGTGGACCCAGCACCGATCCTTGTGACACACCACTGGTCACAGGCCTCCAGTCTGAAAAGCAACACACCACCACCACTCTCTGTCTTCTACTTGCAAGCTAGTTCTGTATCCAAATGGCTAGTTGTCCCTGCATTCCATGAGATCAAACCTTGCTAACCAGTCTATCATGAGGAACCTTGTGGAACGCCTTACTGAAATCCATATAGAGCACATCCACTGCTCTGCCCTCATCAATCCTCTTCATTCCTTCTTCAAAAAACTCCATCAAGTTAGTGAGACATGATTTCTCATGCACAAAGCCATGATGACTATCCCTAATCGATCTTTGCCTGTCCAAATGCATGTAAATCCTGTCCCTCAGGATTCCTTCCAACAACTTGCCTACCACTGATGTCAGGCTCACCAATCTATAGTTCCCTGGCTTTTCCTTACGACCTTTCTTGAATAATGGCAACATCGTAGCCAACCTCCACTCTAGTCTGAGATGGTCTAATTCCTTTCTGGACCTATATCTGCTCCAGGTGTGGTTATTTTAATTTCAGACTGTGTTAGCTATTAGGCAAAAGTGAGGACTGCAGATGCTGAAAACCAGAGTTTAGATCAGAATGGTCCTGATGGAGGGCTTTTGCCCGAAACGTCGATTTTCCTGCTCCTCGGATGCTACCTGACCTGCTGTGCTTTTTCAGCACCACTCTGATCTAAACCCTGTGTTAGCTATACCTTGACTGCTGTGGTAACTTAGGATCAACAGCCATTATAATTCACATTCAAGTCTAATTAAAGATCTTTGTTATTTTGCAAGGATGGAGGAAATATCATAACTAGGACACCAAGAAAGCAGATTAATGTCTTCATTGACAGTGATAGATTTGCAATTGTCTGACACATTTGGCACTGGAAATTAGTTAGTTATTCGGAATGGAGAGCAATTTTAAAATGAGTGAAAACTACAAGCAGATATTGCCTTACAATTGGTAGTATGTAGCCCGAGGACAATCTGTGGTAGTGGGTGATAAGCCATCAAAAGTTAGTCTCTGAAAGAATATTATGAAATCACAAAGTCTGAAACAACCCATAACCACAATAAATTAGTTAGAAAGAAATGATGCCAGTTGTGTTTTGTGGCTGCTGCTTGCAGGTGCTGGCTCCAGGCATCATACTGCATGTGTTGTACAACATAGCAATAACAGAATGTTGAAATCTCTTATGGTCTTACAATAAATATAGCTTGATGTGGATTCAATAGGGAAAACCTCATAAAAAGATCCCACTTTTGATCCATACCAAATAGACTTATCACTAAATCATGACGTGCTTGATCAATTTGCCAATACCTTTGCTATAAATCAACGTGCTCTAACCAAGAAAAGCATGGCTCAATCAAATTTGAAGAGACATCAAGAGACCTTCAAATAATGCAATATGAAATAGGTGCAACCAGAGTTGTAAATTATAATTAAACCATAAGTTAATGTAGCCACAGGTTTTTATTTGAACCTGAGTAAAAATGATGTTATGTATAAACAGCAAGTAAAAATTGTTGTGTATAGATTAGATTCCCTACAGTGTGGAAACAGGCCCTTCGGCCCAACAAGTCCACACCAATCCTCTGAAGAGTAATCCACCAAGATCCTACATATACTTTTAACTAATGCACTTAACACTATGGGCAACTTAGCTCAGCCAATTCACCTGACCTGCACACCTTTAGACTGTGGTAGGAAACCGGAGCACCTGGAAGAAACCGACAGAAATACGGGGAGAATGTACAAACTCCACACAGACAGTTGAACCTGGATCCCTGGAATTTGAGGCTAACCACTGCGCCACTATGTCCTTCACATTGTTCGCTTGTAAAGCATTGAATTAAGTCAGAGAGATTTTCAAATATCTTTCAACTTCAGCGTTCCTGGCACTCTCATTCATGAGTCAGAACAATTCAAGTCTCACTTCAGGATTTGGGCACAAAACTCAAGGTTGACATTCCAGTATGCTTCATTGTCAAAGGCATAATCACAAAGTTGCATGAACAGAGTTTCTGTTCATTGCCACATGGCTGTTTGTGGAATCTTGCTGTACATAAATTAGCTGTCATATTTACTACACTACAGCAGTGATCATGCTTCAAAACTAATAAGTTGGCCATGAAGCACTTTGAGAATGTCTAATGGTTACAAAAGGCACTATATAAGTATTTCTTTCTTTAGTTGTGTAAGATTTCTAAGATATTACTTGAACCTCTTAATGATTTATGAGAGAAAACAGGATAAATATGGACCAGAACAGTAAGTTGAACAACACTTGGGTGGGATACTCTTTGGAGGGTTGATGTGGACTTGATGGGCCACATAGCCTGTTTCCACACTGTTGGGGATTCTATGATTCTATTCTATGGTAGGTAAGACTCTGAATTACTTAGGAGGCACAGTGGCTCAGTGGTTAGACTGCTGCCTCACAGAGCCAGGGACCTTTGGAGTTTGCTCACATTCCCCATGTCTGTGTGGGTTTCTTCTGGTGCTCTGGCTTCCTCCCACAGTTCAACAATGTGCAGGCTAGGTGGGTTAGACTTGGGAAATGCAGGAACAGGGTAGTGGGGTGGGGATGGATGGGATGCTCTTCAGAAGCTTGGTGTGGGCTTGGGCTGAATGGCCTGTTTCTACACTGTATGGATTCTATGAACACCACTTTAATGAAACATTGATGTAGTTAGTTCTAATCCACATTAGATAACTGCGTAGAGTGAACCCAACTGTTCAACCTCAATTAAATTGAATGTTTTCAAAACCTGTACTTTTGTTTAAAGTAATGCAGAAGACATGGAATGGCATCCTGTTCATTAGAGCTTTTACAATTCTTTTTTAATGGGTCAAACACCAATAGAAATATAATACTATTAATTTTAATCCTCCACTTCCCCTTTTAACCCTATATAACAGCTCTGCCCAGCAACTGTAATCCCAAAGGTAGATGGGCAGCATGGTGGGTCAGTGGTTAGCACTACTGCCTCACAGTGCCAGGGACCTGGGCTCAATCCCAGCCTTGGGCAACTGTCTGTGTGGAGTTTGCACATTCTCTCTGGGTGTGAGTTTCTTCCAGGTGCTCCAATTTCTTTCCGCAATCCAAAGATGTGCCAGTTAGGTGAATTGACCATGCTAAATTGTCCATAGTGTCCAGGGATGTGTAGGTTAGGTGTGTTAACCAGGGGAAATGTAGAGTAAAAGGGTAGGGGAATGGATCTGGGTGGGATACTCTTCGGAGGATTGGTATGGACTTGATCGGCCAAATTTCCTGTTTCCGCACTGAAGGGGATTCTATTCTATGGAAGTTAAGACTCTGAATTACTTAGCGAATCCTTAGTGTCCCAATGCAAAGTGGGATGGAAATTATTGTCAACAGTATTATCATAATAAATCTTAATGTACTCAGGTAAGATTCCTCTGTTATTCAAATGCACACTTCCTTAAAATAGTAATTTGGAGCATTAGGATGAAGTACACTAAGGCAATAAGTGACTTCACCTGACAACGGAGCAGCATTCCGAAAGCTTGTGATTTCAAATAAACCTGTTGGACTATAGCCTGGTGTCATGTGACTTCTGATCTTTCCCACCCCAGTCCAATACCAACACCTCCACATCAGAGTAAGTTCTAGTCTTGTAGGTTCAATGCCAGGGTTTGATGAAAACTTGTGTCTTTCTGGTGAGAAAAATTAGGCTCACTGCTTTATATTTTGCTTCTACAATATCATTTTAGTGTGAGATCTCTTTTTTTCAGGTATTTCGCAGCATGTGATTTACTATTCCTGGAGTTGGTGTAAAGCATGGTTCAAGTTCAGCACAAAGACCGAAACTGGATGGTGGAATTACATGCCCATAACAGAGTCTATCTGAATGCCTAACATTAATTCAGTGGATGGAAAAGCAGTTAGACTCCATTATATGTCAGTATAATCACTCCTATCAAATTCTCTTCTGTGTGTGCCCACAGATAATTCACACCAAAGTATAATCAAAGCAAAGTTGTCGCCTCAATATCCTGCAGTTCCCTGCAGATTTAATGAGATTTTCTTTACATTGTTGTATTTAAATATGCCAAGATGCTTCTTCAAAGTGATGACAACTTCGAAGATATTTCTGATCAAATATAAAAATGATGGCAGTTGATCTGATAATGTATTGTTAACTACTGAGGTATGTTAACTGGGAAAGCCCCATATTAATTCCCTGGCTAGCTGACAACAATGATGGTCAATTCCATCAGTGTAATCTATGAATTCCAAGGAGGGGAAAATGAAACATCATGGAACCTAGCACCTGATTCATACCCATTAACACGGAGAAAGTGAATATATTGGCATTGGGTGAGGAGAGGACAAGGTTCAACTGTGAAAGCTTGAAGTGAATTGAATTGAATTTATTGTCACATGTGCCGAGGCACAGTGAAAAGCTTTGTCTTGTGAGCAATACAGGCAGATTACAGAGTCAAATAGCATAGATAAGTAAATAAGAGGTAAACAACGACAAAAACCAAAACGCAGGTACAGGCGAATGCTTTGTGAGTTTGTGAGTCCATTCAGTATTCTAACAATAGTAGGGTAGAAACTGTTTCGAAACTGGCCGGTGTGTGTGTTCAGGCTTCTGAATCTTCTCCCCAATGACAGAGGTTGTAGAGAAGCATTGCCAGGGTGGGATGGATCTTTGAGAATGCTGCCGGCCTTTCCTTGACAGCGGGCCTGGTAGATGAATTCTATACATGGGAGGTTGGCCTTTGTGATTGTCCGGGCCAAGTTCACCACTCTCTGTAACTGTCCCTGATCTTGAATGGTACAGTTGTCATACCATGTAGTGATACAGGAACCGCTTCTTCTATCAGCTGGGTATTCTGTAGGCATTCGTTATCTAGAATTTTTCACAACCACAGGGATATCAGGGGGTAAATGCAATGGAATCCTCTTGCATTTTCTCCTATTGTGGCATAGGTACAGGCTCAAAGCAAGATGCTTGCCAAGATTCTCCAGTAAAGAATGATGGATCAAAAGTAGTTTACAAGGAAGAAAATAATCAAAAAAATTGAAGAAGGTTTTTTTTAAAAGAAAGGGATATGTTAGGCCAATTTTCAAAATTTCTGAGGATGAAGGCTTGAGAGTGTTGCTCCATCATGATGAGAATGTTGGGAGCTATATTGATTGAGTCAAATTGGATGCTAATGTGGCATTGCTTCTACTCAAGTCTTTTTTTTGTTTCAGATTGTATTTTTCCAAACAAATTGGCCACATGTTGTACAACCAAAAGGCAAGAAGCCTAAATTTACAGTGGGGCTCTCTCAGTCTGCAGAACCATTGGAGAAAAGCCTAAGCTGTCAATCTTAGCCACTTTTAGAGCCATAGAGTCATACAGCACAGAAAAAGACTCTTTGGTCCAACTTGTACGCGACGATCAGACATCCCCATCCAGTCCTATTTGCCAGCGTTTGGCCTATAACCCTCTAAACCCTTCATATTTATATACCTATCTGGATGCCTTTTCAATGTTGCAATTGTACCAGCCTCCACACTTCCTCTGGCAGCTTGTTCCACACACACATCACCCTCTGCATGAAAACGTGACCCCCTGGGTTCTTTTTAAATCTTACCCCTCTCACCTTAAACCTATGCCCACTAGTTTTGGACTCACCCACCCTAGGCAAAGGACCTTGGTTATTCACCCTATCCATGCCCCTCATGATTTTATAAATCTCTATAAGGTCATCCCTCAGTCTCTAATGCTCCAGGGAAAATAGCTTGGGCCTACGCAGCTTCCCCTACAACTCAAACCCTCCAACCCCGGCAACATTCTCGTAAATCATTTCTGAACCCTTTCAAGTTTCACAACATCCTTCCTATCAAAGGGAGACCAGAATTGCATGCAGTATTAGCTACAGCATGAAGTATTACACTCATTCATTTAATGGAGAAAATAATGGCGAAAATACAGGGAAGACTCTGAATTCAGGTACATACTGTGAAAACACTGATATTAAAATAAACACTCAATTGTTAGTTGTTAATAAAAATAGATGAATGGAAGTTTTCTTGCTCAGTGAGATACACTGTTGTCTCCTTTTATACTTTTACCTGTCTCTGCACTCACGGTCCAGATTGAACTGGAATGAGACCCTTCAATATTTCCTTTTTTGTCAGACATTGTTTCCTCACCCTTCAGTTTAGTAAAATTTTATGCTATCAGTTGCTGGAGGTGAGAGATGATAATGGCAACAGGCCATCTGGAGAGTGATATCAGTCTATCTCCTCAACCAATAAGATTTAAGGATAAAGAATGGAAAGGAAATCTGACAGGATTATGGTGAAAGAGAGAGAGAGAGACAGAGAGAGAGAGAGAAGAAAAAAAACTTAAGTTAAAAACTCCCAAGTATTTTAAATTTAATAACAATTTTACTCCTGCAAGAATACACACCATAATTTCAAATAAAAAATGAAAAAACTGTGAATGCTGTAAATCAGAAACAAAAACAGAAAAGCTCATCAGGTCTGGCAGCAATCAGAGTTAATGTTTCAGGTCAGGTGATCCTTCCTCAGAACAATTCTGAGGAAGGGTAACTCAAACTGAATATTCGCTCTGGTTTCTCTTCACAGATGCTGCCAGACCTGCTGAGCTCTTCCAGCAATTTCTGTTTTTGTCCACAACTTCAACTGTTCCATTTCTGTGCTGGCGAGGTTGACTAGCATTGTCAGAGATTTATGCTCTTACTGATAAATCTCAGTATTAAAAGGTACTGTTAAAATTCACCATTAGATACTAGGTCTAACTTTCTGTGGGAACTTAACTATTTTTAACAGAGCAAATGCAGCAATTTCTGGGAATTTACCATGAGTTGGTTGCTTTTTGTGAACTAATTAGCAGAATGACACAAATCGTTCAGCAATTTGTGGTGATTGCCAACACATGGGCAACATTCCCTTGAAAACACTGCTGTACAGTCAATTTTGCTTTTTGAATGTGCAATGCCTTCAAATATTTCTGTGTGGCTGCTTGTTGGAGTGATATTTAACAGGGAGCAAGGCTTCTGTGGTATCCCTTGGGTTACATGGTGGTACACGGCCAGTATAATAGATAGACTTCTCAGCAAGTGTCTCTTCCTCCTCACAAACTGGTGGATCATTTACATGGTAATAAGTGCTTGCCCATTAAACTTGCCCATTAATTTCTCTGCAAACTCCGGGACTGTGGATTTGGTGATCAAAATTAGCATTCTTCTAGATGTACAACATTGGTGACAATTTTATGTCCTTACAACATTTAATAATTGAAGGAATGGGCAAGATGAGAGAGGTAGAAAATGTGAAAGAAAGCAGTGAAATTTTAATATAGTCTGTCCGGTTTTAAATGCCGTTACTCTTCCATGGTAAATGCCACTCTATGAAAGAAATGCTGTGCACATTTTATGTCATCAGTACAAGCACCTCTGCACATCCACTAGATCATGTCCTGGTTTGGATCTAAATCAACGAACTACAAGCAGCGCCATATGGTTAATTTTTAAGCTGGCTGATCTTGTGTTTAATAATAAAGTGGGAGGCCAGGAACAGGGAAGGCTGTGTCTAAAGGGCAGAGCATCATCTTATTAGTCGAAAGTGACTTAATTGGGAGGAGGGGGGGGTGGGGCGGGGGGTGCTGAGGGAGATCTAGTCGTTGCGTGCCAGTCGCATTATCCTCTCCAGTGACTTCAGCATTCTTTGTAACAAATTGTGCTCATTCAGTGGGCAAACTGCAGTCGCATGAGTCCTGCCAGGAACACTGGTGGAAAAGATCATCCATTCTGTGAATCAAACTCATCCCTCTTTATTCCTCCTAATAGCCCGCCCCACAAAGCAGCATTTGTTAGTTCACTGTGCATTTCAGGGTGTTTGAGGTGAGAAGAATATGCTTCACATTGCTTGATTTTAATAAGCAAACGTTTCTGTCGATACGTCTCGCTTCTCTACCTTCTCTTTCTCCTGTCTGTCTCTTTGTTTATATCCATAGTCTCATTTTTATTTCTCTTTCTTCTTATTTCTCTCTCCTTCCTTCCTTCCCTCATTCAGTCACTGTGTGCATATAAAAACCCACCATAGATTTTCGCCTTGCCGATAGAGTACTAAGGAAGTCAGACAGATAACAGGCTGCCATAAGCTCCACTACTGAAGCAGCTAATCTCAGCATGATGTTAAGACAGTAGGAGGCCATTTTCTCAGCAAATACTGACAGCTGCTTCATGCAAAAAAAAGAGTCAAATCTATCTGCAGAGCATGAAGCCGAGAATGGGCAGGGTGAGAAGAGCAAGATTGATGGAGTTATGGTTGGCCTGTAAAGGGCAGCTGGGAGTGCAGGGAAATAATCAGGAAAGGGCGGCCAACACCAGCTCTCCGACGGGAGAAATGAATCCTGCACCTCAACATTATTAAGTTGTCAGGAGCAGTGATGATGAAAATCTGAAGGTCAGGCATAACAAGAGGCACCTTACAGGGGTCCTGACCTTCAGAAGTGCTATGTTCTTGTTTATCTGCACCTGACCTCTCTCCACTATTCTTCATTTGATAAGGGTTTGTTTTTTTTTCATAATCTGTATACCTAGTGATATTGGACTTCCTCTAAAACTGATTGCCGAGGCTGTGAGCTATGCACACAACAGGAGATAATAAACAAAAGGACACACAAGGGATGTGAATAGAGTACAATAGAGCTGGATAAAAGAAGGCATTCAGCAGATGAAAGATTTTAGTAATATGCTTTCAGTGTACATCTGTTAGTGGCATCCTAAAATAATGATCAGTCACAACATTGTTCCAAATGCACCTCTAGTTTCCCAATATTAATAAGAGTAATATAGTGGTGTATTTTAAGATCATTTTAATCATAAGGGAAACAATTCTGGATATTTCCTAATGGCCATCTGTGATGCCTCCATGCAGGTAGAGATTGAAACATCACTTCTCATTAAGTTACAGTGGATACTATGAACTCTGCAAATGGCAGTGAACTTGTTTGTGAATATTTATAATAATGTTCAAACATCTGTGGATGAATATTCAAATTACAAATTCATATTTATTGCAGACTAACATTTGAATGTAGCATCAACATTTCTAGTGAACATTAATGGAATACACAGTTAGAATTAGAATCTGATATTTCAGGTAAGAGCACAAAGAGATCTGTCTTACCTTTCTGAAGTAAATGCTATCAAAAAGACCTTTTTAATTATTAGACTTAAATACTATTTTATGCTTCTAATTGCTTTGTTCTTGCTAAGCATCTTTTTTTCTTATGTTTTGCGACCAACAATGTATAACCTGTTATTTTTCTCCTAGCCATGGATGAAAAATTAGATTGGCCTGATTATGTACATAGTGCTGGCCGATGGGGAAAGTTAACAAAATTTCTTTCCATTATGAATAAAATGATCACAAAATGGCCACGATATTTTCATCACTACAACCACACTTTCAATTTCCCCTTATGAATGAACGTAGTAAAGAGGTGTGCAAAAGTTGAACAGCATTCAAAATGTGTTAACACCTGCTTTACCTTAATTAAGCACGTTAAGGTGTTTCTTTAAGATTTTTTCTCTTGGGAGCTGTCCTTAGTTCAAGCTTTACTCATATTAGCTCATCTCCCAATACAATACTCATGCTGAACTGCAGGATCTGCTTTCTTATAAGTATTGAGCTATTTAATGCACAGTGTATTTATTTTACCACTTAAATGGAACTATGTGTAACCCAGACCATCCCTTTAAAACCTCAAGGTCTAATTTATATAAATAGGTCTGACCTCAAGTCAATTTGGGGGGAGTCAATTGGCAAGTTATTTTTAAATGCATGACTCCTCCTTCTGGTCTGAAAACCAGTAGGAAATGACAGGTTTTTTTTCTCTTTGATTTCATGCTTTTAAAAAATGCTTTGTATCCACCACAAAATGTTCCCCTTTGAAATGATGAGACAATGTATTTGATACCATCCACCGTTCCCAAAATGAAGTCCAAAGGATGTTTAAAATCAATACTAGTCTGAATAAAAATTTCTCCTTGAATATTTTCAATTCGAACATTTACAGTGATCGAATGTCTACACTTTGGAACTTTCGATTTATATGCTATGCCAGCAAATGGGCGGCACGGTGGCACAGTGGTTAGCACTGCTGCCTCACAGCGCCTGAGACCCGGGTTCAATTCCCGCCTCAGGTGACTGACTGTGTGGAGTTTGCACGTTCTCCCCGTGTCTGCGTGGGTTTCCTCCGGGTGCTCCGGTTTCCTCCCACAGTCCAAAAGATGTGCAGGGTCAGGTGAATTGGCCATGCTAAATTGCCCGTAGTGTTAGGTAAGGGGTAAATGTAGGGGTATGGGTGGGTTTCGCTTCGGCGGGTCGGTGTGGACTTGTTGGGCCGAAGGGCCTGTTTCCACATTGTAATGTAATCTAATCAAATATCCATCTCTAAATCTTTCTTGTATTCTGCAATCTCTTGTGTTGGGCTGGTATTTTCTTTATGAAGGTGGGAAGGGTAAATCTGCTCAGTTCACTATGGAGGCTTGATTATACCTTTGCTAGTTTTGAGAGAATCTTCAGTTGTTTCAATATAAGAAATAAACACCTGGAGACCGTGGGAAGTGGGATCTGTGTTCTAAACCAAGTGATCTGGCATGGGAATATCTGTTTTGGACACAATCCAGCTAATCTGTTGGGAGGGAGCGAGGCAATAATCAAGAACTATATTTTTTCTTTGTGAGAAATACTTTGTCTGTTTATCTCATTTTGCTCTGTCTCAGTTCAGATCTCCTCTCTTTGTAGCTTCTACTGGTTCAATTCTACCCTTGGGGGACTATTTGGTGTTTGCACATTCTCCCTGTGTCTGTGTCTGTGGAATTTCCTCTGGGGTGCTCTGGTTTCCTTCCATGGTCCAAGGATGTGCAGGTTGGGTGGATTAGTCATGCTAAATTGCCCATAGTATTAGGTGCATCTGTCAGTGGGAAATGGGTCTGGGTGGGTTACTCTTCGGAGGGTGTGGACTGGTTGGGCTGAAGGGCTTGTTTCCACACTGTAGGGAATCTAATCTAAATTATTTCATAGTGTTGGGGGGGTGGGGGGGGTGCAGGTTGGGTGGATTGGTAGTGCTAAATTACCCCACAGTGTCCAGAAATGTGCAAGTTAGGTGGATTGATTATGCTAAATTACCTCATAGTGTCTAGGGATGTCGAGATTAGGTGGATTGGCAATGCTAAATTCTGGATTAGTGGTGCTGGAAGAGCACAGCAGTTCAGGCAGCATCCAAGGAGCTTCACTGTCGAGGGATGTGCAGGTTAGGTGGATTGGCTATGGGAAATGCAGGGTGATAGGGATAGGGTAGGGGAGAGGGTCTGAGTGGGATACTGTTTGGAAAGTTGGTATAGACTCAATGGGCTGAGTGGCCTGCTAACACACTGTCGGGATTCTATGATTCTATGATATTTCATACACAAATGTTCTTTGAAAATGTTTTGCTATGGTGGTTTACCATTGTTATCCACTCTCAGAGGCAGGTCCCATGACTACCTCTGCTAGAATAGACAGAATAACCAGGCATTGTGTAGTACAGAATGGTTATTCTGTACTACACACTAACTGGCTAGCCAACTGATCCAACCAGCACCTCAAATTCTTGTTCTCTATAAGTAACAATACACCTCTGAGTCACCAGCTACCACTTGATACTTACGTTTCCATTCCCTGGTGCCCTTTTGAAGGTTACTCTCACTTAGTTGGCTTTTGGAATTTTAACTCTAATCTTAAGGAAGTAACTTTGTAAAATGAGTAAAAATAGATCAGCCACTTGTTATACAGCTCTCCTGATTTTCATTTGGGAAGTAACCCCCATCTTTTTATAATGTCAATCATTTTAGGAAGGAGTATTATACATTTTGGAGGAATTAAAGGCAAATATTCTCATCATATCTGTTAACTGAGCTCAAAGTGCTTTATCACCGAGTCCATCTTCCACAGTTGCACTGGCACCACCCCCCACCTTTTCCTCCGCTACATCGATAACTGTATCGGCGCTGCCTCATACTCCCACGAGGAGGTTGAACAGTTCATCCACTTTACCCACATCTTCCACCCTGACCTCAAATTTACCTGGACTGTCTCAGACTCCTCCCTCCCCTTCCTAGACCTCTCAATTTCTATCTTGGGTGACCGAATCAACACGGACATTTAATATAAACCGACCGACTCCCACAGCTACCTAGACTACACTTCCTCCCACTCTGCCCCCTGTAAAAACGCCATCCCATATTCCCAATTCCTTCGTCTCCACCGCATCTGCTCCCAGGAGGACCAGTTCCAATACCAAACAACCTAGATGGCCTCCTTCTTCAAAGACCGCAATTTCCCCCCAGACGTGATCGACGATGCTCTCCACCGCATCTCCTCCACTTCCTGCTCCTCCGCCCTTGAGCCCTGCCTCTCCAATCACCACCAGAACAAAACTCCACTGGTCCTCACCTACCACCTCACCAACCTCCAGGTACATAGTATCATCCGTCGTCATTTCTGCCACCTCCAAACAGACCCCACCACCAGGGATATATTTCCCTCCCCTCCCCTATCAGCGTTCTGAAAAGACCACTCCCTCCGTGACTCCCTTGTCAGGTCCCCACCCCCCACCAACCCAACCTCCACTCCCGGCACCATCCCCTGCAACCGCAAGAAATGCAAAACTTGTGCCCACATCTCCCCCCTTACTTCCCTCCAAGGCCCCAAGGGACACTTCCATATCCGCCACAAATTCACCTGCACCTCCACACACACATCATTTACTGCATCCGCTGCACCGGATGTGGCCTCCTCTACATTGGGGAGACAGGCAGTCCCAACCCTCAAACTCAGCACCACCTTCCTAACCTGCAATCTTCTTCCTGACCTCTCCGCCCCCACCCCCACTCCGGCCTAACACCTTCACCTTAACCTCCTTCCACCTATCGCATTTCCAACCCCCCTCCCCCAAGTCCCTCCTCCCTACCTTTTATCTTAGCTTGCTTGACACACTCTCCTCATTCCTGAAGAAGGGCTTATGCCCGAAACGTCGATTCTCCTGCTCCTTGGATGCTGCCTGACCTGCTGCGCTTTTCCAGCAACACATTTTCAGCTCTGATCTCCAGCATCTGCAGTCCTCACTTTCCCCCATCACCGAGTGAAGCCTTATTCCAGGGCTCAAAGTAAAGCAGCTAATAGGAGGCAATGATGTGGTGGTATTATCATTGAACTGTTAATCCAGAGACCCAGGGAATGTTTTGGGGACCGGGATTTGAATTTCACCATAGCAGATGGTGGAATTTAAAATTTTTTAACATCTGGAATTAAGAGTCTCATGATAGTCGTTAAACCATTGCCATTTATCATGAAAAACCAATTTGGTTCACTAGTATCCTTTAGAGAAGGAAACTGTCATCCTTAGCGGCTCTGGCCTACATGTGAATCCAGGCCCACAGCGATGTAGTTGATTCTCAAATGCCTTCTGGGCAATTAGGAATGGGCAGTAATTGCTGGCCTAGCCTGTGATGCCCTCATCCTGTGAATGAAAAAAAGTTTAGTGAGGTACTGAAAAGGTATTCTGTCATCATTCAGGTAAAACCTTCAACAATGCTCGGTCAGTTTGAGTGAATGTATATTATGAAAGAAACGTAGAATCATTGGGGAGAGTGAGAAGATCTACAGAGATGATACCAAAAAATGAGAGGATGAACATATCAGGAAAAGCTTGTTCTCTTTGAGAACAGAGACCTGAGATGTGACTTAATCAAAGTCTTTAAAATTCTGAAAGGTTTGTTGGATTGGGTACAGAGAGAATGTTTTCTCATGTTGGGAAGAGTGTAATGGAATGTTGTCAACATAAGATGAACACTGAGTAAGCTAATAGGGAATTCAAAAGCAAACTCTTCACCCAAAGATTGGTAAAAATACAAAACTTTATAGCAAGGAGTGGTTGAAGCAAATAAAGGACGTATTTAAAGGTAACATATGAAGGAGAAAAAGACAGAGTTACATTGGGTTTTGTTGGGAAGAGATAGGAGATGATGTGGAACTTTTTAAAAAGTTACGTTTTACTGTTTTAAAAGTTATTGCTCCAAAGTAGAACATGCACAGCAGAAACAACTATAATATTCACTTCTATTAATCATAGCAGCAAAGAAATACTTTATAACAGCCACAATGTTACACATGAATCCTATTTTCTAATATCTATTCATTCGGATGGAAATGATCAGAAAGAATTGTCATTATACTTTATTACTTGACACTGGGGTGTGGATGTGAAACTGGACAAGCTTGGGGCCATTGTAAAATAGGTGATGTAGTGAATGTTTTATTCTGTGTTTAGTTCCACTGATATTAATAAGGCCAGGATATAAAGACGGGTATTTAGAAGGATGAGGCAGGATTCCATTGAAACTTTAAGAAATGTGAGATATCTGAATATATCAGGTATGGAGAAGATGTTTCCATTTGTAGGAGATTCTAGGATCTGAGCGTATAGTCTCAGAGTGAAGGGACAACCCTTTCGAACTGAGATGAGGAGGAACTTCTTCGTCCAGTGGGTGAATCTGTGGAATTCATTGCCACAGAAAGCTATGGAGGCCAAGTTGTTGAATGTATTTAAGATAGCGTTGGATGGGTTCTCGATTAGTAAGGGGATCAACGGTTACATAGAGAATTGGTTTGAAGAACATACCAACAAGTATCTATAAAATTAGCTCACCAGTTTGTTGAAGCTCCTGGTGATCTGCCCTTTTGGAAATCCAGGACAGCTTGTAGAGCATAGGGAAAACATACAAACTACTGCATTCACAATTTAAAATGGCAACTGTAGCCTAAACGATTCTGGCTGTGCATCTTCTCTGACGTGAAGAAAAAGAAGTTGGGGCAATCGGGAGAGCCAAGGAACATTTGTACCACATTACTGCTCTCTAACTGTATATTGAGTTTCTGAATATTTAGCTATGGTCCCCAAGAAAACAATGCCAGAGGCAAATACTCCCTTATGCTGGTCATGACACAATGGCTCTGGTTGTTCTATCTTTCATGGTGACACTCCTGGTCCTTGGAGACACCAGTACAAGATCATTAAGCATTAGTTTGCCTTTAAGCCAAAGTTGTGGGTTCAACACTAATTCCAGATTTCTCGCACATAACCTAAGCTGACAACTCACTTCAGAACTAAGGACGTGAGATTTGGATTTACTGTTGGCTAATTTTCCCAATCAAAATGCCAGTCATTATCTCAGAGTCTCATGAAAAACTGTCAATACTAATTCACACAATGTACTCATATCCAATTCTACCTTCTTTTTCAATACCTTAATGGGCAGTTCATATAACCTGTGCATCAAAGACTGTGGGCAAGTAACTGGAGGTAGGTACGATAAAAGTGTGATAGATTACAATTTGCACTTGTTGTTCCTTTGATTAATAAGACACTAAACTGTGTGGAAATTCAATTTCTTCCAGTGTATATACACTTCAGTTTGATCATTGAAAAAAGCCTGTTCTGATTTTTAACTTCAGGAAATACATAATAGAGGATATTTCCTGGGGAATCATGAAATACCATTTATATTCTGCACATGACCTGGTAACTCATGAGTAATGAAGTTCTGAGTGAAGGTATGAAGGTCATTTGTACCCACTGAATATTGAGCAAGTTTCAATATCTTGCTGTACTCTTTAAGTCTGAAAGTTTATGTTTTTGAAGCAAAATAAATGTCTTCTTGAATTTTAATACAAACCTATAATGTAGATTTATATTATAATGTAATAATGCAGTTATTTTATTTATATTTTATGAATTTATTTTTGTGTTTTAACTTCTTTAAAACAGTTGCCAGTTAAATTGTGCATTCTGATGGTATTGTGTTTGTATCAATTCAAATACTATTTCAAAGGATCATGAAAAACATTGAATGCTCCATTAGATGTTGTACAGTATGTAAAATTATGTTTGTACAATCTTAAGAACATAAGAAGTAAGCACAGGAGAAGATCACGTAGCTTTGTTAGGTTTTGATATTCAAGACTACAGTAACCTCATATAGGCAGCAAAACATTCAGAAGTTTCCATATAGTTTATTAAATTTGTTAAGGAGCAGCAGCTTAGACATGATATATTTGTTAATTAGAGAATAAAAGAGTAAGATCCGTGACAATCGAGAATGGTTTATGGTTATCAAAGGTAAAAAAACAGGGAGTTAGCATAGAGTGAATCAATCTTGTTAAAATTGGCAGCATTCTGTTTTCTAATGGAAGAGTTTGGAATTCCTTTGCGAGATCTTCCTCTTTTGTGTCCATCCTCCATCAGAAGGAGACAGCTGCCTGGCAAGCACTGCTATCTAAAGAGGTGCCCCCTGTTGATGTATCCTGCTAGTTCAACCTACATCAATCATTTGTCTGGATCCTTTTAGCCAAAGGGAACAGGACAACTGCTTACATCAGAATAGTTACTGTCCCCTTCCCCATTTTTAAAATATTAATTCATGGCATCAAGGTGTCATTGATTAGGCCAGCATTTATTGTCCATTCTAATTACCCAGAATGCAGTTAGAGACAACCACATTGCTGTGGATCTGGAGTCACATGCAGGCCAGACTAGGCAAGGCAGTTTCCTTCCTTAAAGAACATTAGTGAACCAGATGGGTCTTTCCGGCAATCGAGAATGGATTTGTGGTCATTATTTGACTCCTAATTCCAGATATTTATCAAATTCAAATTCTAACACCTGCCGTGGCAGGATTCAAGCCTGGAGCCCCAGAACATTACCTGGGTCTCTGGATTAATATTCTAGTGATAATACTACTAAGCCATTGCCATTAAATCTAGTTTTCATTCCTTTTGAGAATAAAACTTCTATTTCCCTTTACACTGTTGACATCAGGATATACCTTTGCAGCCAGAGAGTGGAACATGATGGCCTTGGTGATCCTTTTGCCTTGTACATTCCTCTTGTTCTTGTTTGTCACAAGTTATTTATGTTTGGACAAAGGAGATAACTGATGAAACAGCTCTTTTATAAAATTGTATGCTACTCAGGACAGACTAGAAAGAAAACACAAAAAAGATTTTGAAACAGACCACAATTTCGAATAGCCCGTCAATCCTGCTGTACCATTCAATATGATCCTGACTGCTCTTGGGCTTTAGGTCCATGTCCAACCCCAATCTGTCTCCCTGGATTACCTGAGAGGTTAAATATCTGTCTATCTCAGCCTTATGTATATTCAATGATAGTGAATTTCCTCTGGCGTAGATAATTTCAAAGATTAACATCCTTTGAGTGAAAAGAAAATACTCTCCTCATCTCAATCATAAATGAACTGCCCTTAGCCCCTGTTCCCAGTAGGAAGAAACAATGTTTCACTTCTTACCTGTCAAGCCCCGTCTTGAATGTTTCAATCAGATTCGCTTCTCATTATTTTAAACTCAGAGAACTTCGATGCAATTTATTCAGCCTTGTCATCACAGGGACCAATCTATTGAACTGTTACCAATCTAAGTTTATCCTTCCATAAATATGGAGAACAACATTAATACATATAACAGGTAACATGCAGGAAAAGATGACTATTTGGCCTTTTGAATCTGTTCCTCCGTTCAATAAGGTCATGGCTAAATCTGATTTTGTTTTGAGTTCTACCTTCCCCTCCACTCTCGATAACTGTTGATTCCCGTGACTAACAAGAAAAACCTTGCCTTAAAAATATTCAGTGACTTCTGAGGCACAGAGTTCCAAAGTTACACAACCCTCACTGACAGGAAAATTTTCTCCTCATCTCTCTCCTAAAAGGGTGATCTCTAATTTTAAAACAGTGTCCCCTAGTTTTGGACACACCACAAAAGGATACAGTCATTCCTCTGTATCTGCGAAGGTTACATTTCTGAGAAACCCTGCGAATTATGAAATTTGCGAGTGTGGACCTTGGTTAAAAATCACGGAAATGTGAGTGTTGCCCACCGATGTTGAATTTTGCTGTTGTTTATCTTTTGGTGCAGATAGGCGAATTTGTGATTTGTGAGTTTGTGGACACAGAGGATTTACTGTATGTCCTTTCCACGTCTGCTTTATCAGGATTTTCTACATTTGAATCGAGTCGTTCCTCAATCACTCTTCCAAACTCCAGTGGAAACAAATCTAGTTTGTCCAACCTTTCCTCATAATGCAACCCATTCATTTCTGGTATCAATTCAGTAAACCTCCTCTGAACTGCCTCCAAGGCCTCTACATCCTTCCTCAAAAAAACAGACCAAAACCGCACACAGAATTTGTGATGCAGTCTCACCAATGACCTGTATAAATGAATACAACTTCTTTACTTTCATATTCGATTTGTCTTATCAGAAAGAAAAGCATTCTATTTATCTTAAATACCTCCTGCACCTGGAGAAAAAAAACATCTGTGATTCTTGCACAAGAACATCTTGATCCCTCTGCACCTCAGAATTCTGTTGGTATTTCCGATTTAGATAATATGCTGCTTTTGTTACTTTTATTGCCAAAGTGAACACGTTCGTGTTTTCCCACAGTGTACTCCATCTGAAATGTTTTGCCCAATTACTCAACCTATTTATATTAGTCTACATTCTCATTATGTCTGTTTCACAATATAGTTTCCTCCTTTCTTTGTATCATCTGCAAATTTAGCTACCACATCTTTGTTTAAGTTATCCAATTCAATCATATGAATTATGAAAAGCTGAGGCGATAATACTGCCCTTTGTAGAATTGCACTTATCCTATCCTGCCATCATTAGCAATCTTCAAACCAAACTAATGAAGGTTACTGAATGTGCATTTTATGTGGGAGCTCTCCAAGCCCAGCTAACTTATACCTAGACTCCTTTATTCTTGTACTCCAATCCCCTTACACAAGTAGCCAACATTCCACTTGCTTTCCTCATTACTTGCAGTACCAGCATGCTATTATTTGTGATAGTTGTATGATTTATAAGTTTTCCATCTATTAAAAACAAATTGCTTTTGTATTCCTACAAATAAAGTGAACTACCTCAACACTTCTTTACTTTATATTCCTGTCATCTTCTTGTCTACTGACTTATTCTTTCAAACTGTTTGGTGACTCTTTGTGTTCTCACTCCCTCCTTACTTTGTATCATTAACAACTTTAGATACATTACTCTTAATGTCTTTGCCTAATCATTAACATAGATTATAAATAGCTGAGGTACCAACACTGATCCTTGAGATAGTCCACTAATTGGACCCTACCAAATTGAAAATGTCCTATTTATACCAACTCTTTGCTTCCTTTCTGACAACCAATTCCCTATCCATGCTAGTACATCAGTTTAACCTGTATATTTTTATGTCTCACTTCATTGAATGACTTTTGGAAATCCAAGTAGACCACGTAAACTGAACATAGAACATAGAACAATACAGCACAGAACAGGCCCTTCGGCCCACGTTGTTGTGCCGAACATTTGTCCTTGCTTAAGCACCCATCCATGTACCTATCCAATTGCCGCTTAAAGGTCGCCAATGATTCTGACTCTGCCACTCCCATAGGCAGCGCATTCCATGCCCCCACCACTCTCTGGGTAAAGAACCTACCCCTGACATCCCCCCTATACCTTCCACCCTTCACCTTAAATTTATGTCCCCTTGTAACACTCTGTTGTATACAGGGAAAAAGTTTCTGACTGTCTACTCTAAACTGGCTCTACTTTATCTTCTCCAATAGTTACATCCTTAAAATATCTAATAAGATTATCAAATGGAGTTTTTGGTAAAATCATGTTGAGCTGTTCTAATCATATTATTCCATATACATCGTTAATAATTCATTAATTAAAAATGCCAACACAATCATGGTGACTGATGTCAAGCCTGTAGTTCCCTGTTTTCTCCCTCCCTTTTTTCTTGAATAACAGAATGACATTTACTAACTTCAAACTTTCTAGAACAAATTCCGGAATCAACACTGTCACTTAATATTTGTCATCAGTGCAAGTTTTGCAATGGTGCAAAGTGATTTTCCCTTCGTAAAAAGTCGATTCTAGGTAAGTCAGAATCCAATATCACTCCAGATCAGAGGAATTATTTGTAACTATGTATCTGATTTACATATCATCAGTTTAGCACTGTTGTAAAGCCATAACTGTGTTGCACTTACATGAGCTTGTAGCCTAAATGCAATACAAATTCCAGTATGATGTGAAACCTGGTTTATAAAGTGCTCAGAGTGTTTGTTGCATCTCATGCACATATAGCTAAACACATCAACTTTCAGATTATATATTCAGACATCAGGAGTTCTCCCAAACTTTCTCTTTTGAATTTGGGAGAGAATTATATATCTTGGTGCACTGCAATTCACACCACTGTCATTTCTGACGAGGATAGTTAGAATTCTACCGAGGAATTGAACAAAGATCTCATGACGACAAGTTGTCTATGCATAAACTCTGCTTAGTCAGCAACAAAATAAGTGTTGGAGACATGTGAAGTTGTTACAGGAAAGATGAAGGAATACAGTGCTGTAACGTAAAGTTCTCTTTAAAGAAAGAACATGTGTTATTGCAATGGTTCCATACCAGCCAAGCAGTGTGCCTTTAAGATTATTGCAAGACATTGTGATATATGATGCTCTAGTATAAAGGTGCCATTCTTGACTTCATTCACACACTCAGCACAATGGACTTAGTGTAGTGTGTCAAGTCAGTAAGTTATGTGCAAGTAATTTACAGTAACAAAAGAATGCCTAAAACCCAAAGTAATTGTCTGTGATGTTATTGCATGTAAACAGTATTGTCAATAAACTTCAAGATGTCTGCCGCAACAAGAATTCAATTTCTTTGGTGTGTGAACTAACATCAGGCAGTACTCAGACCATATCATACACCCAGTGATATTTGACCCAAGAAGCGACATCATGATGACAAAAGCGGACACTATAAGCTGATGTTGCTAGCTGGTATTCAAGGCTGAAAACATGATAGCAGCAGTGATTTTCAAACTGAACATATAGTTAACATCAAGAGTAAAGTGCCACAAGCTGGAAAAGCAAGAGTTGTGAGTACACTCTCTAAAAAGTATGCTCCAGTTTCACAAAATGGGAGTTTTAAAAAGTGCTGAAGGACATTGTTGGAAAGAAGCAAGAAAATGGTGCAAGATCCTAATGACAAGCATACGGACAGTAATTCCAACTTGATCCAGGACAAAGATTTTAAAAATTGAGATTTTCATGAAACGTTTTTCTATTCATACAAGGCCATATGTTACAGTGAGCAATGGTCAAGCACTGAAACGAAATGGTTGATATAGCCAAAGAGTATATCATCAACCACCCATCACAAAGGATAGCAACTCAGATCGTGAAGATACCAGGCCAAACAAGATCCACCCATTTATGACAAATAATACACATCTCTCTATAATGATGGAGTGAAGCTTTCTCAACCAAAGTTTGGTAGCTGTAGAAGGACTGGATCTGGTCATGTTGGACATCCATCAGAAAGTTAACTAAATGCGCATAGATAATGGACTTGACTTTTCTTTATTTGGCTAAGTCTGAATTGCATCATGTTTTTGGGAAGGTTGGTTGCCTTGATGCTGAGTGAGTTCCTTCATTGAGTCTGACTGAACTCTCCTCATCAATTACTTATCATGGTCCTGTGGCATCTCATATATCTGATTTCTGTCCCAAATTACTTCTGTGCTGTTCCCAGGCAATCCACTCAACACTCAGTGGATATTCTGCAATTGATGGCATCCTTGGCTATTATGGAGCTGTTAGTTCAGAACTGCCCTGCATGGTTCCTGAAGTTTGAACTGAACATGGCAGACAAGGAGGAATACATACCCCGCTTTGTGGAGAAGGTCCTGTGCTTGTGGTGATGCTGATATGGGATTTCCATCTTCCCTGGACCAGCAGTAGAGCACCCTCTCCTCATCACTGAAGGAATGCTTGACCCACATTCTTGATTAAATTGCTGAAATATACCTCATACTCGATTCATGAATAATGGCACCAAACATAGTCCTGGAGAGGCCAACCAACATTTCAAGAGAAGAGGAAGTGTGAATTGGTCTTCTCCCCCTCCCCCCTTTAAATTTGATTTGATTTGATTTATTGCAGTCACATGTACCTAAGTACAGTGGAAAATGTTGTTTTGCGAGTAGTATAGGCAGATCATAGCAAACTAGGAAGTACATATCATAGGATGCTTAGACAGAGAGAGGTTTTACAATTTACACTGCACAGGAGGTGTGAAGAGCAAGATCAACATTATTTGAAGTTAGAGAGGTCTGTTCAGTAGGTTAATAATGGTAGGGAAGAACCTGTTGGTGGATGCGTTTAAGCTTCTGACAGAAGAGGTTGGAAGAAAGCATTGCCGGGATGCAATGGGTGTTTGATGATATTGGCAGTCTTTCCGTGGCAAAGAGAAGTGCAAATGGAGTCCATGGATGGGAGATTGACTTCCATAATGGTCTGGGCTGTGTACACACCTTTCTGTACTTTCTTACAGTCCAGGGCAGAGCAGTTGCTTTACCAGGCCATTATGCACCCAGATAGAATGCACTCTATAGAGTATAAAGCAAAAGAGAAAAGAAAACAACTCTCATTCCTGTAGCATATTCCTCACCCTGATCTCTGTTTACAGCCAATGGTGGATTTAGATGGTAGTCGTGCCACAGTGGCCCAGTGGTTCGCACTGCTGCCTCACAGCACTAGGGACCCGGGTTCGATTCCAAACTCAGTGACTGTGTGGAGTTTCCACATTCTGCCCGTGTCTGCGTGGGTTTCCTCCTGGTGCTCCAGTTTCCTTACATAATCCAAAGATACGCAGGTTAGGTGGAGTGGCCATGCTTATTGGCCATTGTGTTCAGGGATGTGTAGGTTGGATGCATTAGTCAGTGGTAAATATAGGATAACAGGGTAGGGGAATGGATCTGGGTGGGTTACGCTTTGGAGGGTCAGTGTGGACTTATTGGGCTGAAGGGCCTGTTTTCATATTGTAGGAAGTGAAAGTAGATTTCACCATACAAGTTTTTCAAAACAAAGTTTATTTTTTTTTCAAAAAAAACACGGCAATTTGGACTCTCCAACAATATTGAAAGTGATGAAATTTAGATGGTCACAGAGTTAGGGCAGGAGAATGGGACTCGCTCGGTACCTTTTTCAGGAACTGTTACAGATACGTTGCTTTGAATGGTCTCCTACTATAAAATTATATGATTCTATTTGCTTTTGAAAACAGTAATTTCCAATTTTAGTACACCTTACTTTCCCTGGTTTAGTATATGGTGATATAGGTGTTAAATCACTTGCACTTGTCCTGTGAAAATGTGCCTGTGTTTCGCCTTTGTTCTTTTTTTCACACAACTCTATGTAGTATTAGCGAACATAAAATTGAAGAAGGCATGTCGGTACAAAAGATTTAAAATATCACAATCGCTTTTTCTTTCCTGTTAAGAATAAGTAATTAATAGATTTTGTGGCTCTTTATGTGACTGGGTTATTAGTGGCTGGTAAATGGTACAAAGGGTGCCGAGTCACGTGTTTTAGAGAAGTAAGCTGCAGATGGAAAGCGAACATGTTTTTACGTGAAAGTGTTTGCTCTTTGCTGGAGTTTACCAGCAAAGAAATTAATGTGGCAACAAAATAAAGCCACCCATGAATCAAATTTGCTGTTAAGTGGAGCTGGCTGTTATCTGACTTGTCCTTAAGTGAGGTGACCTGTATTTGTCACATGTCACAGGAAATTGGATTCAGTCAGCAGAAGTCTCAGAATAAATTCAATCTGCTAAAGGTTGGGTTAAACTGGGGGGAAAACTGTGAAGGGATCAGTCTATCCAAGTTTAGTTTTGTGTGATGTACTGCAGAGAGAACTATCTCATGTATTTACATGTGATTCAGTTATGCAGAGTCTTATTATGCCTATTAGCAACTTTAAAATGATCTTTTTTGTACTGTCAAAGATGCAATATTTCACAGCACAAAACAGGGCCATTCAGCCAGCCCTCTGTCGGTGCCATTCCCAAACCAATCCCATTACCCACTCAAATAAACGCAAAATATTGCAGGAGCTGGAAATCTGAAACAAGCACAGAAAGTGCTGGAGAAACTCTGCATGCCTGGCAATATGTGTGGAGAGTGAAACCCAGTTAACATTTTGAGTCCAGCATGACTTTTCTTCAGAATAGTCTTCTATTCTTCAGTTCTCATATGTCTTGAATCATTAACCTTGTTTCTCTCTCCACAGATGACGATAAACCTGTTGATTTTCTCCAGCATTTTCTGTGCTCGTTCCACTCTACACTCTCTTCTCTCCTGTATATGAGAAACACAGCCATCTAAGCAAAATACACAGACCTCCTGGCATTGAAACCTCTGTTACTGCTGCCTAACCTAACTAGACGTAACTTGGAAATTTCTTGGGGGAGGTAGGGTATTTATACAACCATAAGGGCTCTGGTTGGAGAGTACCTGAAGCTATTAATTGCCTGGCTGAATAGCCTTCTTATGTGCTGTAAAATATTGCATTTTTGATTAGAAAGCAAGATTAATTTTAAGTTGCTAGTTGGCATTGAAGGATCCTGAATATCTGAACCATGCGTAAATACATGCGACAGTCTTCTCTTCAGAAGACCTCGCAGAGTTTGGATAGCCTGATCATTTCACCAAGTCTCTCAGAGCAGAGTGAATTTAAATGGCCACTTGCAGGCCTTCCCAGGTATCCCAGGTTTCCACTTCATACCCACTCAAAGCTGCTAGTTAAATCAAAAGCCAGCAATCCTTTTGCTCACTTGCACCACTGGGATGATAGTGGCCCCTGCAGGAATAACATGCCCATGAAGCCTTGGATTGAGGAATGACACAAGCTCGAGGTTGAGGCATGTGGAGGATGGTTTCATGGAGTGAGATTCCCCTTCCAAACGCCAGTGAATATAGCCCCAACTGAACCAATCTCTTTTCATAAGTCATTTCTGCCATCCCAGGAATCAGTCTGGTAAACCAGTCTGTTGCACTCCCTCCAAAGTCAGAACATTCTTCCTCAGATAAGGAGAGCAAAACCGCATGCAATACTCTAAGGGGTGGTTTCACCAAAACCCTGTACATTAGCAGCACGACATGTCCTGCCCATCCCCCAAATCCACAAGCTTGTGGTGCTCCCTGAGTGACAATTGATTAGATTAGATTCCCTACAGTGTGGAAACAGGCCCTTCGGCCCAACAAGTCCACACCGACCCTCCGAAGAGTAACCCACCCAGACCCATTTCCCACTGACTAATACACCTAACACTATGGACAATTTAACATGGCCAATTCACCTGACCTGCATATCTTTGGACTGTGGGAGGGAAACCCACGCAGACACAGGGAGAATGTGCAAACTCTACATAGACAGTCGCTCGAGGCTGGAATCAAACCTGGGACCCTGGTGCTGTGATGCAGCAGTGCTAACCACTGAACCACTGTGCCAACCCCACCGTGACTAGATGTTAGTTTAATACAAAAGGTTGCAGGATGTGTCTCTTAAATGATCATTAATTGCCCATTTAATGCTTTCAATTGACATTGGGAGTGGGAAGTCCTTTCATGGACCTTCCCACAATACAATCAGGAAGGGCCACATGTCACCCTCACACCTGATTAAATGACCTCCCCAACTCTGAATACAATATGATGACATAGAATTCTGCCCACATTCCCAACCACTATGTCGCTCTGAGGAATTTCTAATAATTGTCTGAAAATCATGCACAGTGTGCATTCCAAATCTCCAGCTACACTGGCAGGTGAAGCTCCCTTCTGGCAACGCAGGCTCTACAAAACCACACACATAATCCTTACACTGAAGGGTGAGGAAACTTCCAACAAAACTCTATTGTTTCTAAGTTACTGTAATTGACTTTAATACAACAAAATCCTTTGCATGATTGCAGAACACATTCATTAAAAGAATACCAGAAAAAAACGCTGACAAATTGTGTTCCTTTTCACATTCACAGACAACCAGTGCAAAAATACTAAATATGCTTAGAGTGCTAGACAGGGCAGATGTTCAGAGAATATCCCCCCTGGCTATGGAGTTTAGAATTATGGGTCAAGACAAGGAGTTGGATATAAGATCTGAGTTGAGGAGAAATTTAAAGGCATCAAGAGATAAATGGACAGAGCTGGAAAACAGAATCGATGTAGAAATTTAGCACTGAACTTACTGACTGATGGAACAGGCCAGAGGAACCAGATCCCCTATTCCTGTTCCTTTTTCTTAAGTTCTAATTCTCTTTTATTGGAAAATTAGCATGCAACACTTTAAAGAAGAATGCTTCTGTTGTGTTCAAGAAATTGACTTGACAAATGTGTTTTAATAAGGATAATGGCACTTTAAAGGGCTTGGTTCCCATTATCATCATTTGAACATCACATCACCTGTGAGTTCCCTCTAAGGCACACACCACTGCGACTTGGAATTGTTTTGCTGTTCCTTCACTGTCACCGAATTGAAATCCTGGAACTCCCTTTGTAACAGTGCACCTATACCAGATGGACTGCAATGGTTTATGGCAGGCACTCACTGTCACCTTCTCAAGGACAGAAAGGGAGAGGCAACAAATGCTGGTCTTGACAATGTCCCCATCCAATGAATAAATGTAAAACATCCGAAATGACAGTAAACTCATTTGCACACAATTCCTGTCAGCATTTCAAAAATATTTCTCAGCACCATGTGTTCTATATTCATTGCCCAAAGTAGATTTAACTCTGAGAAAGGGCAGAGGCAGAGCTAACACAAACTGTGACAAGTAAAACAGAAAGAATATGGAAGTGTTTCAGAATGAAACCCTGTGAGTAATTTTTAACTTTGGCTAAAATCAACTCACACCAATAGACATCGCTTGATCTTCACAGAAAATTGTGGGAGATAAACAAAGGCAGTTAACCTGTTTTTTACTCCTCAGCTGTGGCTCAATTGATATCGCTGTTGCCTCTGGTTTACATTTTTCCAGATTTAACCAAGTTTCCCACAAATAGACAGGGCTGACACACCTCAGTGCAGTACTGAAGGAATTCTGCAATGCCTGAGTTGGTGCCTTTCAAATGAAATGTTAAATTGAGGCTCCATCTGCCCACTCAGGCGGATGTAAAGAATCACTTGGAATTATTGCAAAGAGGAGCAGGGAAGTTATCCTCGATGTCCTGGCTGATATGTAATCTCAGCCAACGTCACAAAAACAGACTATTGTTCACTGCAACATTGCTTTTGGTGGGAACGGGCTGTGCATAATCTCACAGCCACATTATAAAAGTGAGTACACTCCCAATTTGGTTGTATGGTGCTTTGGGATGTAAAGTGGTAGTGAAAGGTACTATATGAATGCAAATATTTCTATTTCTTTAACTAACTCTTTTTTGAGAGTTTTAGGGACCTCAAGTTTACATTTGACTTTCGAGAAAGACTTTAACAGTGGAATCCACATTATAGTGAAACCGACGAGATCCATGTTCATCGCCATAAATGTAGTTAAAACAATGGGCTGGGCCTCTGTAAAAACTCCATGAGCATTAAGCAGTCAGCTGAATCTGGTGGAAAGCACAGTAGGCATTTGGGAACCGGTTCAGCTATTTTTCTATTAGACATAATTGAAGGAAAATTGGGATATTCTGTAGTTGCCATCTAATCCTCTTCACAAAATTTCTGCCTCCATCCAGGAGATGCTTAACCTTCAGTCAGGTATAAAGAGGCAATTCTTATTTTGCTTTTTTGGATGGAAATCACACAATACTTCGTAAATGAAATACCAGGAGAGTTTTACAACTTGAACAAAATCAAGTGGTGCATTTGTTTAGCTGTCCAAGATAATGTTGCTTTTGGAGCGGTGAGATTGTGACACTGAATCAGAGCGACACCGGCAGGTTTTGAGTTATGGGACGACTGCTTATGTCAGACCTCAGATTGGTTTATTCCATGCTGATGGGAGTAGTACAGCTAGAACTAACCAAAGAGGGCAAGCAGAAAACATCTTTGCCCTTTCTTTTTGTATGAATGAAAGGACGGAAAGATCAAGAACTTAAAAGAAAGAATTGTGGTACAGGAAAAGACCTAGATCCACCTGATCAAATACAATAGAATAGAATATCCTTTATTGTCACGAGTACTGAAGTACAGGAGTACAGTGAAAGGTTTTACAATATTGCCTCTTACGGCACCATCTTAGGTACAAATCTTAGACACAAAAAGAGGAATAAAAAAGAAAAGTATTTGCATTACTTCACAGTGATTCATAGTATAAGTTAGAAATATGACATAGCTTGAAATATAAACATTACAGTCAGATAAACAAATTACAAATAAACACTATATTGCAGCAGCTTAACATACGGGCTTCCGTAAATGGTCTGACTCCATGCGCCAGACCTCAGTGTAACAATTGTCTCTGCTCCACTCCAAGCGTCCAGTCTGCTCTGCACATGCTCTCAGCTGCTCCAAGCTAAGTTTTCTTTGTATCATTGATAGTCATAGGTGAGGTGCCGGAAGACTGGAGGTTGGCTAACATGGTGCTACTGTTTAAGAAAGGTGGTAAGGAAAAGCCAAGGAACTATAGACCAGTGAGCCTGACGTCGGTGGAGGGAATCCTGAGAGACAGGATTTACATGTTTTTGGAAAGGCAAGGAGTGATTAGGGATAGTCAGCATGGCTTTGTGCATGGGAAATCACGTCTCACGAAATTGATTGAGTTTTTTGAAGAAGTAACAAAGAAGATTGATGAGGGCAGAGTGGTAGACGTGATCTATATGGACTTCAGTAAGGCATTCAACAAGGGTTCCTTATGGTAGACTCATTAGCAAGGTTAGATCTCATTGAATACAGGGAGAACTAGTCATTTGGATACAGAACTGACTCAAAGGTAGAAGATCGAGGGTGGTGGTGGAGGGTTGCTTTTCAGACTGGAGGCCTGTGACCAGTGGTGTGCCACAAGGATCGGTGCTGGGTCCACTGCTTTTTGTCATTTATATAATGGATTTGGATGTGAACATAGGAAGTGTAGCCAGTAAATTTGCAGATGACACCAAAATTGGAGGTGTAGTCAACAGCGAAGAAGTTACTTCAGAGTACAATGAAATCTTAATGAGTTGGGCCAATGGGCTGAGGAATGGCAGATGGAGTTAAATTTAGGTAAATGTGAGGTACTGCATTTTGGAAAAGCAAATCAGGGCAGGATTTAAACACTTAATGGTAATGTCCCGGGGAGTGTTGCTGAACAAGGAGACTTGGAGTGCAGGTTCATAGCTCCTTGAAAGTAGAGTCACAGGTAGACAGGATAGTGAAGAAGGCGTTTGGTATGCTTTCCTTTATTGGTCAGAGTATTGAGTACAGGAGTTGGGAGGTCATGTTTCGGCTGTACAGGACATTGGTTAGGCCACTTTTGGAATATTGTGTGCAATTCTGGTCTCCTTCCTATCGGAAAGATGTTATGAAACTTGAAAGGGTTCAGAAAAGATTTACAAGCATGCTGCCAGGGTTGGAGGATTTGAGCAATAGGGAGAAGCTGAATAGGCTGGGGCTGTTTCCCTGGAGCATCAGGGACTGATGAGTGACCTTTTAGAGGTTTATATGAGGGGCATGGATAGGATAAATAGACAAGGTCTTTTCCCTGGTGTCAGGGAGTCCAGAACTAGGGTGAGAGGGGAAAAATATAAAAGGGATCTAAGGGTCAACTTTTTCACACAGAGAGTGGTGCATGTATGGAATGAGCTGCCAGAGGAAGTGGTGGAGGCTGGTACAATTACAGTATTTAACAAGCATCTGGATGGGTATATAAACAGGAAGTGTTTAGAGGAATATGGGCTAAGTGCTGGCAAATGGGGCTAGATTAGGTTGGGATATTTGGTCAGCATGGACAAGTTGGACTGATGGGTTTGTTTCCGTGCTGTATATCTCTATGACTCTATGTCTCTATGACTTGCTTCCCACTGCTCTGGGACTGCCTCTTTTCACTGGCCCCTGCTCTGGGACTCACTTGCCCACACCAGCTGCTGATCCAGGATTCACTTCCCCGTGCCAATGTTGAATTAAACGGCAATCATCACTCAACAGAGAATAGCATGCCTTAATCCCTATAATCAAAGAAACTGTGAGTGACAACTGAAGCCACCTGATGATATGCACTTTTAATCTTCAATAGTTTGTTTTATATTTTTCCATCTATATGCATGTCAAACGATCTGTCTTTTCCATGTCTTATTTGTCATGAGTGTGCATATTTGGGGATTTTCAAGGTCTATAGTTAAAGTTGTTTGGTAGTAGATTAGCAATCCTTTCATTTCTCTGCCATATGCTAAAGCATAAATGTGCTTTCCACAAATAGTTATTTTTCTGGTGTTATTCGCTTTTGTCCTGAACAGTAGGCAAAGTGATAATCTGGGTGGTTTAAATTAGGTATTTACACATTTGTGGTGACTTGCTGTGGGACTTGAATGTCAGCACACTTTTACTAAATAAGTCACAGGATAGGAAAGGCAAAAGAAATCAACACAGTAGGTTTCTTACAAAGTAAGATGAATAGACATAGAACTGAATGCAGTGTTGCTCCTTTGGCTGCATGAGAACCATGTGATAACTGGTTAAATGAGACAGGAGTGATTTGACTAGGTCAGTTAGATACAACGTTGCTGAAAACATTTTATAGTACAGTTTTAGAAAATGATTTAGTTCAATTGCTAATCATTTGAAGTAAATACTCCATGGAGCCCAATTAAGTTCATTAAGGTAACAATCAACTCAAGATCAATTCTTTCTCTGAGAAAAAATACATTTAATTACCTGTTATATAATTCTTAATAGTGATTACATAAAATCTGTTTTAAATCATTTTGTTGACACAAACTACTTGATGATTTAAAATTCAAAAGACATAATTTTTTGGTCTTAGTATTCTATCTTAACTTGATGGCTGATTCCAAGGGTAGTAATTGTTTCTCTGTCTTATGCAGCTTGATTTGACAATACTTGAACCATGTTAATGGTATATCCCCTTTGTTTTACATTTTCATGGAGCAATATAAAAAGGAAGACCTGCAATTATATAGAATCTTGCATGATCCCTTGACATTCCAAAGTATTCCAGTTAAGTGCCCATTCTCATGTAAGAAATGCGACACTCAGATTGCCCACAACATGCTTCCGTAGTCAGCAAAGTAATAATCACCAGATAGTCTTGGTTTTTTTTCTCTGTGGTTGTTTGAGGAATAAGAATTCATTCGGATGCAAGGCATAGCTCTTGTGCTCTTCCTTGAAAGGGTACCATAGATTTGTTTGCCTCTTCTGTAAGACAGCACCTCTGATTGTATAGCATCAAACTGCACCATTAATCCTTGCAGTCCATACTCAAAGGGGACTTGAACCCACAACCTTCTAACTTAGATATGAAGGTACGACCAAGTAAGACATCATTGATACACAAAGTCAGAATAAAGCTCCTCCTGTCAATCTTCTTTTTTATTGTTTGAACATGACTTCTCTTCACTCGGTTGAAAACCTGTCAGGGAAACATAGGGGCTGATTTGAATGTTCAGTGGCAAAACTTGCAAGACCCTAAAAAATCTGGGTCTCTGATGACATTGGAATTCCAATTGTCAACCCCTGGGAAACTGAGTCCAGGAGAACTGTCTCCCTGCAACCAACAGACAGCAGTTTAAAATCTTCCCCAGAGAACGCATGGCCTCTGTCCATTGTTTATATCATTGGATTCAGATCATAAGACCTTAAGATCACAAGATATAGGAGCAGAATTAGGTCGTTCAACCCATCAAGTCTGCTCCACCATTTGATCGCGACTGATTTCTCAACACCATTCTCTTGCCTTCTCCTTCGAGCCCCTTACTAATCAAAAGTCTATCTATCTTGGTCTTAAATACACTCAAAGGCCTCTCTGGCCTTTTGTGGCAATGCTTTCCACACATTCTTCACAGTTGAGCTGAAGAAATTCCTCTTCATCTCAGATATAAAGGGTTATCCCTTCACTCTGAGGCTGTGATTTCAGTTGTCTGTCCTGCTAGTAGAAATATCTTTTCTACATCCACACCATACCAGCCTCTCACGGCACGGTGGCACTGTGGTTAGCATTGTTGCCTCACAGCGCCAGGGACCCGGGTTCAATTCCTGCCTCAGGCGACTGACTATGTGGAGTTTGCACATTCTCCCCGTGTCTGTGTGGGTTTCCTCCGGGTGCTCCGGTTTCCTCCCACAGTCCAAAAATGTGCAGGTTAGGTGAATTGGCCATGCTAAATTGCCCATAGTGTTAGGTGAAGGGGTAAACGTAGGGGAATGGGTCTGGGTGGGTTGCACTTCAGCGGGTCGGTGTGTACTTGTTTGGCCAAAGGGCCTGTTTCCACACTGTAAGTAATCTAATCTAATCAATACTCTGTATGGTTCAACGAGATTTTCCCTCATGCTTCCAAACTCCAGTCAGTACAGTCCAAGAATCCTCAACTGCTCCTCATATAACAAGCCCTTCATCCCCAGAGTCATTCTTATAAACCTCCACTGGATCCTCTCCAATGCCAACACATCCTTCCTTAGATACAGTGCCCAAAACTGCTCATAATATTCCAGATGTAGTCTGACCAGAGCCTTATGCAGAGTCAAGAGTGTGGTGCTGGAAAAGCACAGCAGGTCAGGCCAACTGGAATTTCCCTTTCCATGTGGTTGATTATGCTCTCCAACACATCTTATCCATGTGCCATACCTCTACCCTCGAATCCCACCCCAGCAACTGCAACAAGAACAGTAACCCCCTGGTCGCCACCTTCCACCCCACCAACCTCCATATACATTGCATCATCCTTCACCATTTCTACCACTACAAATGGATCCCACCACCAGAGATATATTTCCCTCCCCACCTCTATCTGCTTTCTGTAAAGACCATTCCATCTGCGTCTACTTTGTCAGGTCCATGCCCCCCAACAACCCACCCTCCCCTCCTGGCACTTGCCCCTGCTACCGCAGGAATTGCAAAACCTGAGCTCACACCTCCCCCTCACCTTCGCCCAAGGCTCCAAAAGAGCCTTCCACATCCATCAAAGTTTCACCTGCACTTCCATACATGTCATTTACTGTATGCGTTGCTTCCGATGTGGTCTCCTTTACATTGGGGAGACAGGGCACCTACTCGCAGTGCACTTCAGAGAACACCTCAGGGACACCGGTACCAATCCACCCCACTGCCACATGGCTGAACACTTCAACTCCCCCTCCCACTCTGCCGAGGACATGCAGGTCCTGGGTCTCCTCCATCGCCACTCCCTTACCATCCGATGCCTGGAGGAAGAACGCCTCATCTTCTGCCTCAGAACCCTCCAAACCCATGGCATGAATGTAGATGTCACCAATTTCCTCATTTCCCCTCCCCCCATCTTACTCCATTTCCAACTTTCCAGCTCAGCACCATCCTCATGACCTGTCCTATCTGTCCATCTTTCTTCCCACCTATCCGCTCCACCCTCCCCTCCGACCCATCACCTTTACCCCCACCTCCATCTACCTATTACACTCTCGACTACCATCCCCCCCAGCCCCACCCCCTCCCATTTATCTCTCCACCCCTAGGGCTCCCAGTCTCATTCCTGATGAAGGGCTTTTGGCCGAAATGTTGATTTTCCTGCTTCTCTGATGCTGCCTGACCTGCTGTGAATTTCCAACACCACACGTTTGACTCTGATCTCCAGCATCTGCAGTCCTCACTTTTGCCAGAGCCTTCTACAGCCTCAATAGTACACCCCTGCCTTCTGGATTCTAGTTCTTTTGAAATGAATGCTAACATTGCATTTAGTTTCCTAAATGTCAACTGAACTTGCATGTTAACTTTAAGAGAATTCAAAACTAGGACTCCTAAGTCCCTGTGTGCTTCAGATTTCTGAAGCCTTTCCTCATTTAGAATATAGTTTATGCCTCTATTCATCCTATCAACGTGCACAACCATAACATCATAAAATAAATGGGTAGTATTAGGCCTTCGGTCCATCAAGTCTCCTCTGTTTCCACTTTCACACATTGTATACTATCTGCCACATTTTTGCCCACTCTCCTAGCCTGTTCAAGTCCTTCTGCAGCCTCCCCACTTCCTCAACACTGCCTGTCCCTCCACCTATCTTTGTGTCAATACACTCAGTTTATTTGTCTCAATCATTCAAATATAACGTGAATAGTAATGGTCCCAACACTGACCCCTGTGGAACTCCACGAGTGTCAAACTACTGATAAAGACCCCTTTATTGCCACTCTCTGCCTTCTGTCAGTGAGCCAATTCTCTAACTATGCCAGAGCCTTGCCTCTAACAGCATGTGTTCTTGTCTTATTTAGCAGACTCATGTCTGGCCATTTGTCAAAGGCCTTGTGGAAATTGAAAATATTCACTGGCTCTTCTGTGCCTAACTTACATATTATTGCCTCAAAGAATTCTAACAGGTTTGTCAAGCATGATCTCCCCTTAACGAAGCCATGCTGACTCAGCTTTATTTTACTTTGCCTGTGCAAGTTATCAGGAATCATGTAAATAAAGCAGGCCAATGCTTTATTGCTTTGGTTAGTTTAGATTGTACGGATAACTTTAGCAGGAGTGAATGAGCCTTCTGCCACATCAGGAGACCACCCACGTGCCCATATCTTGGAGAGACTTGGAAAGGAATCCTGCAAAAGGATCCCAAGGAAATGCCCCCCATTCTGAAATATCACTGCTCCCTTGCTTCACCGACCTTTCTTGCAGTCTCCACTTTGGGGCCTAACTTTGGTTCCTGGGACACATCCATGCGGCTTCTCTGGACCAGATGCAGTACCAGCAGTAGCCATGCCTCTTGGCAGTGCTGTTGGGATTCAAAGTGGGTTGTTAGCCCATCAAGTACTGAAATCTGTTGGCAGTGGGATCTCATGTTTAAAAGGGAAAAGGAGACCCTGATGTCAAGCATTTAATTATCTGTTGAAGATAGAGAGCTAATGGGACTCCTGGAAGCAATGAGAGCGTGGTTGCCATGACTTTCTGGTCTGTGGGTGGGCTGACCGCTGTTCTTTAAAACCATAGTCACTTGGTTCATAACAGGCCCAAATATGAGGTGAGTCAAAAATCAATTGATCCTCCCTCTCATATCAAGTCCCAAACTGTTCAAATACAGTATGTCAAAATGTTACTTTCTTACCTTCTTAAAGATTATTCAATTTGGATTAGTCAGTACCAACTCCTTCCTCATCTCCCCTGGATAGCCTGTTCCATAAGTTTGGAACTCATTTACTGAAATAAAGTTTCTTCAGATTAGTTTTAAATTTACTTCACTTCAAATACAGTCCATGACCTCTGATTCTTTTGTTTTGAATGAACTTGTCATGGTTGAATTTGCATATTTTAATTTGTGGCTTGCCACGACATTTGGACAATAGTTGTGACAGAAATAAATTATTTCCAGTCACAACAAGCCACCAGTCGACCTGCAAATACTCCCCCCAACCCTCAGCGAAAATAATCTATTTTAATGACAACACAGTACGGACAGTTTTCAAAAGAGTTATGGTTGTGTCAAGCTGTTTCTGACTTTAATGTTGCTGCAGAGTTTTTTTGCCAACTGTGACTTATTTCAGTCGAGGAGTCAGACATTTTTGCGGGTTGAGGGAAAACATTGCAGTTGTGTTCAGCGTCTGGAGAGATTCATCGCAAAACTGTTGCAGCTCCTCCTCTCTCTTGTGCTATTTTCAAAACTCTACACCCCTCTGAAATACTGACTTGTGCAAAAATTTTTCATGATTCTTTTAACTCATTTTAATACATCCGCAAGGACAAGATAGAGGCCAGCAACTAAGTGCAACATGAAGAACTGCTTGGGACCTTCACAATTCAAAGTGTACAGCCACATGAATCACACAATAAAGGCTCCCACACAATATAATGAAATGCATGCATCACACTCAAATACCTACATTGCATAGGGCAATTATATATTGCAAAGAGAAACAATGGTAAATACATTATGATGTAAGATTAGTTATCCTTTTAGCACTCTGCAAGTGTTGGAGATATTTAAATATGTTCTTTACAATCAACACAATCTCTTTGATGTCCACTGCGATAGCATGTCTTTGGTCAAGAATAGCATAAATCAATTGACTCTTCATCAAGTGGATTTGCAGTATGTGATAATCTTACACTTTCTAAACAAACTTGATTTTTCTCGAGTGGCTACTGTTTTTCAAATTGCCGTGCAATCAAAAGTAATTATTTTCCCTTGAGAAGCCTTATGACATAAGTGTATAAACACATTAGGAATTAGTAATTAAAATTATGTGATCCAAGTTACTCAGCATCATAGAAAGCTGGAAAACTGTGATCGGTCGATGCAAAATTAACATTTTAACAGATGAAGTCAGCAATCATGGCAGTTTAAAAAAGCTCCAGTCAGTGAGAAAAAAAAACTTATAACATGAGTGGAATGTAGACCTGGGGGAACAATGAGAATTTAACAGCAAATCAACAAGCCTGCAGGCATTCAACAATAGCCAGGCTTTGCAACATAGCAATAATCTTTATTTCAGCATGGACCTACACAGTGGGACCTGGTTGTACAAATCTCCTGCTGTGCTCTGAGATGAGAAAGGTTGCTTGGCAGGATGAAAATGTGCAATCCCACTGTGGCTGCAAATGACAGAAGGACAAGTAAAATTCATTGGGAATAAAGGAGCTGGCTTAAAATGGTTGGATAACAAATAATTTTTATACTAAGATTCACCAGGAGTCTCTAACAGTGAAAAAAATGCTCTGCACGATGGCAAAAAGAAAAATTAGTGCCATTGTGTTCCGCTCCTAAAGGTCACTGCAGCAACCTGGTAATTCAGAAAATCATAAAAATGCACAGAGCAAGAAAATGAACATCACTTTTGAAACAGAATCAGAAATTTCTTGCCACTTCATCTCACAGATGACAGCATTTCCAAGCACTTATGCCAGAAATTTTCGTTATTTGGCAATTGAAGTGATGCCCTTGTGCTGGAGGACACATTTAGCTGTTTAGTGAGACCTCACCAATGCGTCTGCACTTTCTTGAATTTATTCAAATTAGTTTAACAATACATCTGCATTTTAAATGGTCACTAGTCTTTTAGTACACGTGACAGTGTTTTACAAGAAAATTCAACTCTTATAGCTGGGATTATTTGTATCAATCTACCTATTAGAGGAGCTGGAAATGTGTTGCTGGAAAAGCGCAGCAGGTCAGGCAGCATCCAGGGAACAGGAGAATCGACGTTTCGGGCATAAGCCCTTCCTGAAGAAGGGCTTATGCCCGAAATGTCGATTCTCCTGTTCCCTGGATGCTGCCTGACCTGCTGCGCTTTTCCAGCAACACATTTCCAGCTCTGATCTCCAGCATCTGCAGACCTCACTTTCTCCTACCTATTAGAGGAGTCTATCAGAACTGATTTGATTTTATTATTTCTCTGAATAGTTGACAGTTTCTGTCATTTAAAGTTTTTCAAGTACCTGAAAACAGAGTCTTCAGGAAACTCCAAATTTACTGGGCAGAGATGTGGTCATCTTTGTTCTGTGAATGATTACACCACCTTGGAGTGGCAGCTGTAAATGCTCCACACAACACTCTATGTTAGGAATGGTATTCATGGTTTGGAGGTGCAGATGTTGGACGAGGTGTACAAAGTTAAAAATCACACAACACCAGGTTATAGTCCAACAGGTTTTTTTTTTGGAAGCAGTAGCTTTTGGAGCGCTGCTCCTTCATCAGCTGGTCTGGAATTGTATTGACATCCAATCTTGTTATGGTATTGATGAAGAAACTAAGAGTTATTTCAGAATGGATCATCACAAGAAAAATCCCAAGTGGATTTAAAAAGAGCAAGGGGCTATCAGATTGACAATAGCATTGGAACAGCATGGAGAATCCAAAAGGTATCATCATACCAAACACAGGAAGAATCCCAAGACACACAGACCTGGTTATTTATTCACATTTTAATATTAAATTGAACAAGTAAATAAAAACCAGTAAAACTTGTGAACGTCACATACTGGTCTGACTCATTTTGTATACAGTGCTTCAAAATTGTGCTTAGTATGACCAATTTGTTCATTTCCAAGTATTACTGTTTTTAACTGTTCTTTTTCTATCTGGAATATGAAAATATCAAGGGAAAAAAATAAATACAAGGAAAAGACAAAGGCTTTGAAACTAATTGAATAGCTTTATCAAAGGGCTAGTACAAGTACAATCACAAACACAGAGGGCTGAATGGTCTGCTTCTGAGGTAAGTAGTTCTATTGTAAAAGGGCTATGAAGCAAAAAACTGCACAGCAAGCAATGTGTAAAATAAAATCAAACTATCAGTATTCAGTAAATTGTTCTAAAATCTTAAATATGTTGAACTGAAAAATAGCTACAGTAAGTGCAAATTAATCCAAATTAAGCTGATGAGCATAATTTACTATTAAATCTGCACCGGTAGTCAGCAAATAGTTTTTGTAGCATGGTGGTAGTGTCCATGCTCCTGGATCAGAAGATCCCACCTCAAGATGCAGTTATCATAGAAGTGTCTCATAACACATCTGAACATGGTTTCTGTTTAAGAATAACTGTTGGAAAATGAAATAGAGTAATAATTGCAGTATAGGCAACTGGGGCTGGGGAATGTGTGAATCTGTGGTCACTGACTGTCCCAGAGACCACAGCTATGGGAAACTTTTAAATCTTGAGTCACTCCGTCTCAGGTGCAGGAAGAAATTTCGACCCTGGGGCAGGAATGGAGATATTGGAGTAACAGGTCCTAACCGTCACATACAAGGAAAAACTCTCCAAGGGAATAAGGAAGAAGGCAGCTTGGAAGAATAGCTAGAAGGCTAAATAAGATCTCATTGAGCGGTAGTGGTCGACGATGCCCTCCAGCACATCTCCTCCACTTCCTACACCTCCGCCCTTCAACTTCACCCCTCCCAATGCAACAAGGACAGAACCTCCTTGGTCCTCACCTTCCACCCCATCAACCTTCATATACACCGCATCATCCTCTGCCACTTCTGACACCTACAAACAGCCCCCCACCACTAGGGATATATTTCTTTCCCCATCCCTATCAGAATTCTGGAGAGACCATTCCCTCTGTGGCTCCCTCATCAGATCCACGCCCCACCAAGAGCCCACTTCCCACTTCTGGCACCTTCCCATGCCACTGCAGGAAGTGCAAAAGCTGTGCCCACACTTCCCCCCTCACCTCCGTTCAAGGTGCCCAAGGATCCTTCCACATCTGACTGTATTTTACCTGTACCTCCATCTATGTCATCTACTGTATCTGTTGCACTCCATGTGGTCTCTTCTACATCAGGGAGACAGGATGTCAACTTGCAGATCATTTCAGAGAACATCTCTAGGACACCTGCACCAATCAACCCCACCACCCCGTGGCTGAACACTTCAACTCCCCCTCCCACATCTCCAATGACATGCAGGTCCTGGGCCTCCTCCATCGCCAAACCCTAACCACCCGACGCTTGGAGGGAGAATGCCATATCTCCTGCCTTTGGACCCTGCAACTACACATGATCAATGTGGATTTCACCAGCTTTCTCATTTCCCCTCGTCCCACATTATCCCAGTCCTAAGCCTCCAACTGCCCTGTTGACCTGTCTATCACCTTTCCCACCTATCTGCTCCACCCTCCTCTCTGACCTATCACCTTCTTCCCCACCTTCATCTACCTATCACATTCTCAGCTACCCTCAGCTAATGCTGAGGGTTGAATGGTCTGCTTCTGAGGAAAGTAGTTCTATTGTAAAAGGGCTATGAAGCAAAGTAACTGCACAGGAAGCAATGGGTAAAATAAAATCAATCTATCAGTATTCAGTACATTGTTCTAAAATCTTAAATATGTTGAACTGAAAAAAGTCACAGTTAGTGCAAATTAATTCAAATTAAGCTGATGACCATAATTTACTATTAAAGATAAATCAGCACCAGTCGTCAGCAAATAGTTTTTATAGCATAGTGGTAGCGTCCATGCCCCTGGATCAGAAGGTCTTTGTTCTAATCCCAACTCAAGATGTAGTTATTATAGCAGTGTCTCATAACACATCTGAACATGTTTTCTGTTTAAGAATAACTGTTGGAAAATGAAATAGAGTAATAATTTCAATATAGGCAACTGGGGAATGTGTGAATCTGTGGTCACTGACTGTCCCAGAGGCCACAGCTACAGGAAACGGTTAAATCTTGAGTCACTCCATCTCAGGTTCAGGAAGAAACTTCTAGCTGGGGCAGGAATGGAGATATTGGAGTAACAGGTCCTATCCATCACATACAAGGACAAATTCCCCAAGGGAATAAGGAAGAAGGCAGCTTGGAAGAATAGCTAGAAGGCTAAATAAGATCTCATTGAGCAGTAGTGGTCGACGATGCTCTCCAGCACATCTCCTCCACTTCCTACACCTCTGCCCTTCAACGCCACCTCTCCCATTAGATTAGATTAGATTAGATTACTTACAGTGTGGAAGCAGGCCCTTCAGCCCAACAAGTCGACACCGCCCCGCCAAAGCGCAACCCACCCATACCCCGACATTTACCCCTTACCTAACACTACGGGCAACTTAGCATGGCCAATTCACCTGACCCGCACATCTTTGGACTGTGGGAGGAAACCGGAGCACCCGGAGCAAACCCACGCAGACACGGGGAGAACAGAGGAACAGTGAAGAATGAAAGGCTTTGGTGGGAGTTGAATGCAGCCATGGCATTAGCTACGTAGCAGAGTTACAGATAAACAGAAGATCAGAGAAACCTGTCGCAGAACCAGCATGATTATAAAGGGAGATAGTAACTCACATCAGTTGGGAATGATGAAAAAAATCAATTGAAATGTATTCAGCTCATTTTTCTGACAAACAATACAGCTGCACTAAGTTTAGTGACTTGTCCAAGAACTAGAATTAGTTCCCAATCATATTGCAAAGGATAGTGAAACAAATTCTAACCATACCAAGCAGAATTTGTCCTTGGACTTGAAAGGGGCGAGAGTAGAGACCAAGGATCATGAAGCAAGATTTTACATTTAAATGATGTAAACTTCAATGGACTGACCAATGGAGCTGTTCATGGATAAACTGAAAAACAAACACTGGGAGATTTCAAAGGTTTTGAATTAAAAACCAATGCATGCCAATAACTAATCAAATGCCTCACTTCTGCCATTAATCGATTGGAGAGCCAACGAGCAAGGTAGTATTAATGTGAAAGCCTGCATTGGTTCAAGCGAAAGTGGAAATCCATTTATCCAGAAGATCTATAAAAAACAACTAAAGGTATATAAAAAATAATAAAGTATACAAAACCTGCAGGAAATATCAAGGTTCACAGTAAGTACTTTATCAGAAAGAAAAGAGTAATAAAATATAATTTGGGTTGACAAAACAGCTGTTGCAGCCAATGTTATAATGGATTTTAAGGAAAAAGCAGCCTTAAAGTCATAGAGACTTACAGCATAGAAACAGACACTTTGGTCCAACCAGTCCAAGCCAACCATAATCCCAAACTAAACTGGTCCCACCTGCCTGCACTTGGCCTATATCTCTCCAAGTTAAGTTGCTTTTTTTTGTATCTATTTCCACAGTAAAGTTAGATACCAGCCTTCAAATAATCGTAAACGTAAGAAAAAACGTCATTATTTTTAGTACTATTTTTTGGGTGGTGGTAATAAAGAAAATGATGGCACCCAAGGTGGACAAACCTCTATAATGGCTTGTGTCCGAGAGTATTGAAAGAAATAGAGTGGAAAATGGAAATTGTGTCACAGTTTCCTGAAGATCTCTCGATTTGGGAATTGTGTCTTTGATTTGGAAAGTTGAAAATACCAGTCTCATGATCATTACAAGTCTGAAGAAGAAATCAGAACATTATAAGCCTGTCAAATTAATGGCAGTAGCTTGTGGAACCCATTATTGGGGGGAGGGTGACTGAGCAGTTGAAGGACAATGATCTGATTGGAGACTCAACGTGGACTCCCGATAAAAGATCATTGACTTGAAATGTTCAATTTTTCGGGGTGGGTTATGATCCCATTTTCAGAATGAAATCCAAGTCAAGAACTTGGAAGTAGCATTTAGGTGGGAAGAGGGATGTCATTTTCCTGGAGGCAGAAGGGACAAAAAAAAACTGCAGATGCTGGAATCCAAAGTAGACAGGCAGGAGACTGGAAGAACACAGCAAGTCAGGCAGCATCAGGAGGTGGAGAAGTCAACATTTCAGATGTAACCCTTCTTCAGGACTGCGGGTGGATGTAGGGGAGCAACAGATAAAGGAGGTGGTGGGGCAGGGTGGTGAGGTGGGGATAGGTGAAGACAGGCAGAGGGTACGATCTGGTTGGTCAATGGGAGAAATGAATCCAGTTGATGGCAGGGAGGACTGGAAAGGTGGGGGAGGGTCTGGGAAGGCAATCAGGATGGGGAGGGAGGTTATTTGAAATTGGAGAACTCAATGTTGAATCCTCCAGGCTCTAGGCTGCCCAGGCGGAAGATGAGGTGTTGTTGCTTCAATTTGCAGTTTGGTTCGTTGTGGCAATGGAGGTGGCCAAAGATGGTCATACCTTCATGGAGGCAGCCAAGTGAGAAGCCGGATGTGGAAGTCACATTCAGTAAAGGACAATAACCAAATTCTGATGCTGAGAGGCCGCTTCATTGCAGTCACGGGTAGAGTCACAGGCTGTAACTCTACACGTGTAACACAAGCTTCACTGCTGTCAGTAAGCTATAGGTATATTTTCAAATACCAGCCCTGCCAACATGGTATCTTTTGTAGTCATCCACTGGAATCATCTGAAGATGCTTTGTGGAGAAACTGAGGACTGCAGATGCTGGAGGTCAAAATCAAGATTAGAGTGGTGCTGGAAAAGCACAGCAGGTCAGGCAGCATCTGAGGAGCAGGAAAATTGACGTTTTGGGCAAAAGCCCTTCATCAGGAATGCCCTGATTCTGCCTCGGAACACTTCAACCCCTGGGCATCAATGTGGACTTCACTAGCTTCCTCATTTCCCCTCCTCCCACCTTACCTCAAAACTATAGAACATACAACAATACAGCACAGAACAGACCCATCGGCCCACGATGTTGTGCCGAACATTTGTCCTAGCTTAAGCACCCATCCATGTACCTATCCAATTGCCGCTTAAAGGTCACCAAAGATTCTGACTCTACCACTCCCACAGGCAGCGCATTCCATGCCCCCACCACTCTCTGGGTAAAGAACCCACCCCTGATCTCATTTTTCCTCTGCGTATTTCCTTCTTAGTAATCCTCTGTTGCTCTTTAAAAGCTTTCCAGTCCTCAGTTTTTCCACTTATCTTAGCTATGTTATACTTTTTCTCTTTTAACTTTATATGTTTCTTTACTTCCCTCATCAGCCACAGCCGCCCATGCCTCCTCCTGGGATCTTTCTTCCTTTTAGGAATGAACTGATCCTGCAACTTCTGCATTATACACAGAAATATCCGCCATTGTTCCTCCACGGTCATCCCTGCTAAGGTATTGCACAATTGAACTTTGGCCAGCTCCTCCCTCATAGCTCCATAGTTCCCTTTATTCAACAGAAGTACTGTCACTTCCGACTGTACCCTCTCCCTCTCAAATTGCAGATTGAAGCTTATTGCATTAT
>NC_057745.1:23796922-23813019 GCF_004010195.1 Chiloscyllium plagiosum | reverse complement strand
ATTTATGTCTCCAGTCCGGAGGATCCCTGCCTTATTCCTGATGAAGGGCTTTTGCCTGAAACGTCGATTTTCCTGCTCCTCGGATGCTGCCTGACCTGCTGTGCTTTTCCAGAACCACTCTAATCTAGACACTGATCTCCAGCATCTGCAGTCCTCGCTTTCACAAAATTGGATGAGGCTCTGGTCAGAAGACAGCTGGAGTACTGACAAAGGTTTTGGTGCCCTTATTGAGGGAAAAATATACAGGCATTGGAGGCAGTGCAGAGAAGGTTCATGAGATTGTTCCTGAATATGGAAGGTCTGTCTCATAAAGAGAGATTGTGAAGACTGGGCCTGTACAAATTGGAGTTTAGAAAAATGAGGTGACCTTATTGAGATTTATACGGTTCTTAGGGAAGTTAACAGGGTAAATGCAGAAAGGTTATTTTCCCTTATTGGTGGGCGTAGAATCAAAGGGCATAATCTCAGAGAAAGGGGTCACCATGTAAGATAATGATGAAGAGGAATTATTTCTCTTAAAAAGTAGTGAGTCTGTGGAAGTCTTTTCTGCAGAAAAGCTATAGAGGTTGGGTTATTAAGTTCAAGGCTGAATTAACAAATTTTTCATCAGTAAGTGAATCAAGGGCTCTGGGGAAAAGACAGGTAAGTAGAGTTGAGAATTATCAGATCATCCATGACAAACAAGGCAAGGGAAATACATGCTGAATGTTAGGACCCTGGTAAGCACGATTCACAAGGGACCTTGGTGTACTGGTACAGGTGGGCAAAATGGTTATGTAGATTTATGGGATACTTGCCTTTATGGCCAAAACAGAGAGTTTAAGAGCCAGAAAGTGATGCTGGAACTGTATAAACCTTTTGTTAGGTCACAGTTAGACTATTGCGTGTAGTTTTTGACCAGCACAGTCTCAATGGGCTGAAGGGCCTTTTATTTGTGTTGTAGACTTCAATGACTATGACACATTGTCACTGCCACAATGCCGTCACCTCCACAGCTCTCCAGCTCTTTGACCACATGATGAACCACCCTGTCCCTGCCTCCCCCTTAATCTGCGCTACCCCCTCACCCACCCCAGTCCTGAAGAAGGGTTGCACCCGAAAAGTTGACTTCTGCACCTCCTGATGCTGTCTGTCCTGCTATATTCTTTCAGCCACCTGCGTGTCTACCCTGAATTCCAGTGCCTGCAGTTTTTTTGCCTCTATGACACATTGAATGGCAGACTTGATAGGTGGAATGATCTAGTTCTACTCCGATGTCTTATGGTCCAGCTAGTTACAAGATATCTGAGAGGCATTGATGTCCTTGGGAAGATCTCAAGCAAAACTTAAGAATAACTACATATAACTGCTACTGAAAAACTCTGGTTATTTACAAAACATCAAGTGAACAACAACCCAGTACTGATTAGCTCCTCCCAGGAATAGTTCTTGATATCCTATTTGCTCATCTAGTGACACCAGTTAACAATTTCAGGTAACTAACTGTTTTATACAACAGGCGCCTCTGCCGTATGGGCAAAGCCTGGCCATCAACAGGTGAGGCAATATCACCATGAAGGTATCGTTAGTGGGAGGGAAGTGGCATCCATTTCAACATGGAGAACATTAGTAGGTACTTCAGTAATTGGAAGGTAAAAACAATGACTGCAGATGCTGGAAACCAGATTCTGGATCAATGGTGCTGGAAGAGCACAGCAATTCAGGCAGCATCGAGGAGCTTCAGCAAAATCGACGTTTCGGGCAAAAGCTGTTCCTGATGAAGGGCTTTTGCCCGAAACGTCGATCTTGCTGAAGCTCCTCGATGCTGCCTGAATTGCTGTGCTCTTCCAGCACCATTGATCCAGAACTTCAGTAATTGGAGCTAATCAAAATGGGTTGCAGCTTAGATCTTCCACTTTGGAGCTGCTTCTGATCTATTGTTGAGCTCTTGAGATAGCATGGATCCTCTGCACTGTGAGAAAATCCCTTCAGCAGCATGGACAATTGAGAACATCTCTTATGATTCCTGTCACTATTTAAGGATTTTTTTTGTCATTGAGTCCATTGGTTTATGAGTCCAAAAGCTTCAGCTTTTCATCATACAAATTAATTATTTCGTCCAAGGCATACAAAATATTGTCATCAAATTTAGAGGTGACCATGAAGTTAGGAGGAACTCTAAGTTACCCAAAGATAAGTAACAAATTGCAATGGAACAGAGAAGGAAGAAGTAATTGGGCAGAACGGTATAGGCCATATCTGAAGGTCCAAAACCATTCATTTTAGATCCATTAAAGAGAAAACAAATAACCTTCATCATGGAACAAGATGAAGAATTGCAGAAGGGGGCAAAAGATTTGGATGTCCAGATAGATAAATCACTATGAGCTTGTGCAGAGATAGAAAAGTAATCAATGTGGCCCTTGACATTTTGGCTTTGCTTCAAAAGGTTTGAAATACAAAGGAAAAAATCTCAGCTGTATAGTACTTTATTAGATTTTACCTAGAGTCTTATATTGGTTTTGGGTATCACACCTCATGGAAGATATGATAGACTTAAAGTGCAAGGTTCATCAGAATTAAATCAGAAGTCAAAGTGTTAATTCGTGAGGACAGGGTGTCATAAAGTGATTTGAACTCTCTTGAGTTTAATAGGCTGAGGAGTGATGTATCAATGCATTAGAGAGATTAAGTATTTAGTATAAAATTTCATAACAAGAGCCAACAAATTCAAAGTTGAGACAGGCCATTCAGAAGTGCAATCAGGAATAGTGTTTTAACACAAGGGGAAGTGGAAATCAGAAATTCCAGAAGGCTGTGATTCTGTGATTCCTCTATTCTTCTATGAATCATGGGTAAATTGTAATTTTCAAACATTACAACTGAGATGGGAGAAGTATATTGTTTAAAACTAGTCCCAATATTTCATGGATTACAATATAAATTTAAAAGTATTTCACCCAATCCCAGTAGAGTCAATTGCACACTTTCTTTAGAATAGACTTAGAATGAAATGATCCATCAACCCAGGTTATTTTTGCAAGCATGGAATTATTGATTTATTAGTAAGCAAAACTCATCCAGAAAAGGTGAAGGATTTGTTAACACAGCCAAGTTGTCATGAAAAAAAAAAGTTTAGTCCATTAAGTAAAAAGGTTTAGGTAAAGTTGCCATAGCCTGGCCAGAACATAGGGCTGCTCTCTCATTAGAGAGAGAGACGATGGTGGTGGTTTAATCTGAGGGTCACTATGCCTCAGGCAGGGGAAGAGGTTGAGAAAGTGGGACCTTCATGGTAACCTGAGCTGATGGAAATTGAACCCAAGCTGTTAGCCTATCTCTGAATGACCAACCAGCCAAACCACCTTAAAAAGAAAACATTTTCTGGCCAAAGATAATTCTAATGTTGTTCACATGTGATCATATCACTGGTTGGCTCTAGGATCTCAGCAGACACTATTTCCTCAGAAATACAACATTGAGAAGTCCTTACAATCACTCTTATCCAGAAGAACAAGTAATCAGGTTTCACAAAGAATTCACCATAAAGCTGCTTCAGAAGTGGAAGACATGAACTGGGTAAGTTTTTCTTAGCAGTCTGTCCACATCTAACTCCAAAACAAAAACTCCAAGCTTACAAACATTATTCTAAAAGAACAGCCATAAAACCAAAGCACAAAACAGTCAGGTGTTTTTTTTTTCTGAAGATGTTCAAGCGAACTAGACTAAAACGTATCACAAGCCCCATGATTTCCAAAAAGCCTTGTTAAATATAACACTTACATTGCCTTTTCATTGATCCTTCAAAGAAATCCAAATATGTCGTCAGTCTTTCAAACTCAAATGAATTGCTTTGAAAACTCAAGGTAGAGAAAGAAAAGTAAACATTGTTGAGGTAGAGAGCAGCAATGGTGGAACAGTCTGAAATTTGGGTGGTGCGGTGGCTCAGTGGTTAGCACTGCTGCCTCACAGGGCCAGAAACATGGGTTCAATTCCAGCCTCGGGCCATTATCTATGTGGAGTTTGCACATTCTCCCCGTGTCTGCATGGGTTTCCTTTGGGTGCTCTGGTTTCCTCCCAAAATCCAAAATTGTGCCGGTTAGGTGAATTGGCCATGCTAAATTGCCCATAGTTTAGGTGCATGAGTCAGGGGTAACTAGAAGGGAACTGAGTTGGAGGGTCGGTGTGGACTTGTTGAGCCGAAGGGCCTGTTTCCACACTGTAAGGAAACTAATCTAAACTGTTAAATGAACAGTGTTCCACCATGAAAGCATTACGTTAGCACTAGCACCAATATTCTGATGGATGTTACTTCTAGAGGAAAATTCTACAAGTGGAAATAAACAACATGAAGCTATTGGAGCAGCTTGTTGTTTGAATTGCTCCCCAGTCTGCTGGAGCTCCACTGACAGGCATCAGAAGGAGCATAGCCCTCTGTGACCATATTCTGTGGCATTATATATCAAAAACAACTGGGATACTTTGGCGATAAAGCTGTTTTCTAACCCCATTAATACCATGTGAATATATAAACTGGCTCATTGTATTCAGTACTATGGTGGTGTGTGATTTACCATTGGTCTGCTGTGTGTGAGTCCAGTATTCAATGGTGTTTGGTAACTTTGAAAGCTGTTTTCTGTCTATTTATGAGCTTGCAGTTGGAGATCCTTTTGTTACCATACGGGGAGTTCTACACCATCTGTACTGGAGTGGTTAACATCAACAGGGAAATGTGATAAGTGACATTAATAATCAATAAGAGTATAAGATTGCAAATTCCAATCTGGAGTCAATGGCAATCAGTCCTACTTAGGAATGCAAAATTCAACTCCCTTTGGCAGTTCCTGCACTTCGGTTATTTTTTTTATGACTGTGGTGTGCAAAACTGTTTATTTCCAGTGCTAGAAAATAAACCTTTTAGACAGGGTCAAAAGAGCAATAGGGGCAGTTAAACATTTAATATGTTAGTATGGCATTATGCTGTCTGCTGTTTTAACTGAAGCGGTACACTGTTTATTTTAAATAAGTACATGTCTTCATAATAATAGGGGTAATGGAATGCCTTAAATGTTAAGCATTCATCGACTCCGTGTACAAGTCATATATACTTTTACATTTTCAAATACTGATTGACTTGCTTTTAAGGAGGAAAAGATAGACTCATGTTCTAAAGTTTGAGCTATCGACTCGCAGACATCCCTTCGAAATCTCTTCGAAATTATTTCAAATAAATTAAGGGTATACCCTCAGCTTGGATGATCTCTTACCTGCTTTTGGGTTCAAAATAAGGACAGATACGACATTCAACCTTTCTTTTAATCTTGAGAATGTAAAAAGCACTGCTAGGTGAGATCACTATGCTCTAAGACATTTAACTTGATAAGTTAATGTAATGTATCTGCAGGTTAGATTGACAATGAAAGGAATGTGACCTTCTACAGTTGTGTGGAAACTCCCATGGCTGTGGTTTTTTCAATTGCTTAAAATAATCCAAGAGAAATAATAATCAGAACCCCGCCTCTGGGGTTCATTGGAATGAAGGGGGGAAATTTGGTCAGATCATTTACAAATGCTGAATTTGCTGGAGAAACTCAGCAGGTCTGGCAGCATCTGCGGAGAGAAAACAGAGATAACATTTTGGATCCAGTGACCCTTCTTCAGAGCTGATTGTAGCTGGGTAAAGGTCGGTATATATGCTGAAGATAGGGTGGGAGGGATGTGGGGGAGGAGTAAGCGATAGATGGAGATGGAGCCCAGAGAAAGAGAGAGAGAGAACAACATAGAAACTGAAGTAAGTGCGGATGCTGTAAATCAGAAACAAAATCAGAAATAGCGAGAAAACTTCAACAGGTCTAGCAGCATTTGTGGAGAGAAATCAAAGTTAACATTTTGAGTTGAGAACATTCTGAGGAAGGGTCACCTGATCCAAAAGTTAACTTTGATTTCTCTCCACAGATACTGCCAGACTGCTGAGCTTTTCCAGATAGTTCAGTTTTTTTGTTCAAGAGAGAACAACACTTGGTCAGATAAAAGAATGGATAAAAGTCAGCCTGGGGGAATCAATAGCTGCTGATGGAGATCATTAGTTGTTGACAATGAGTTGGGTTGTGGTCACAGCCCACCACCTATCTCCTTTTTATACCACAATATCGTGTGGCAGAGGAGTTTGGGAAACCCACTTGCGCTACAATCCATGACAGACTGCTTAAGACCTTCTTCTGCCATTCCAGAATTTTTCATATGTGGCCATGGGCCAAGTCAAGTTTGAAACCCCTCAGATCATACTCCTCAAACTGTTAGTGGAAAGCTGACAGGGGTGGGGGCATGGTTCCTCTTTGACAGCGTCTCTGCAACCATCAGAGGCCCTGCACCAGCAAGTACCAACAGCAAGATCTGGCCTTCAGCCTGAATTTTTCCTCTAGTCTGTGTAACCTGACCCTCACATCCCTTGGCCCTCTTGCCATGTCCCGCAGCCTGTTCTGAGTCAAAACCCACATAACAATCCAACCTCGCAACTTACTTCTCCAACCTGTTCGGGTGGATAGTCTACATCAGGAACGAGCTGCAGTCCCAGCAGTAGAGTCTGAGGGTAATACATCATGGAAACAGACCCTTCGGCCCAAACTGGTCCATGCTGCCTACTCAACTAGTTCCAATGGCCTGATTTGGTCCATATCTGAGATTAGATTAGGTTAGATTCCCTACAGTGTGGAAACAGGCCTTTCCACACCAACCCTCTGAAGACTAGCCCACCCAGTCCCATTTTCCTCTGACTAATGCATCTAACGCTATGGGCAATTTAGCATGGCCAATTCACATGACCTGCGCATCTTTGGACTGTGGGAGGAAACCGGAGCACCCAGAGGAAACCCACAGGGACAATATACTCTAAACGTTTCCCATCCATGTGCCCATCCAAATGTTGTTTTAAATGTTGCTATTGTACCTCTGTCAACCACTTTCTCTGGCAACCCATTCTATATATACACCTCTCTCTGTGTGAAGACATTCCCCCTCAGGCTCTTCTTAAATCCTTCCCCTTTTACCTTAAACCTATGCCCTCTAGTTTTCAATTCCCCAACCCTGGGAAAAAGACTATATGCATTCATTCTATATATGACCCTCATGATTTTATGCATCTCAACTAGGTCACTCCTCACTCTCCTACGTTCCAAGGATTAAAGTCCTATCCTGGCCAATCTGTCCCTGTAACTCAGGCCCACTCGTCCTGGCAACATCCTTGTAAATATTCTTTGCACTCGTTCCAGTAGCCACTGGTTCGGAAGGTTCTGCTGAGACCAGAGAGGCAGGATCCTCTGCCCATGTAGATGTGAAGGTTCCTCTCTGGAGCCAGTCAATAATACCACCAAATGGGATTGACAAAGTAGACATTGAAAAGATATTTCTTCATTTGGCGAAATCAGGAACAAGAGGTCATTGCTTTAGGATAAGGGATAGCAGACTTAAAACACAGATGAGGAGAAATTATTTCTCTCAAATAATGCTGGGACATTGAGTAAATTTAAGGAGTAAATTTTTAATTAGCAATGGGTTGAAGGTCTTGGAAAGTGAGCAGTAGATGTGGAGGTAAGATCAGCTGGGATTGTATGAAGTGGTGGAGCAGGTTGAATGAGCTGACTTACCTGAACCTACTCCTAATTCTCATTAGTGAACCAAATGGGGTTACTATTAGGTTAGGTTTTTAAATTTCTGATTTTTATTGAATTCAAATTTCATCTTCAATGGTGGGATTTCAAACAAGAAATTAACCTAAATCCTAAGATTACTGGTCTTGTGACATTACCACCACCTCCCCTCAAAGCTCCATTCATCTTTCGTTAGTATCTGAACAAGTCACAGAATCCCTACACTGTAGAAAGAAGCCATTTGGCCCATTAATCCTGCAACAACACTCTGAAGAGCATCCTAGCTTTCCCCCCAGCCTGCACTTTACAGGGCAATTTAGTATGGCCAGTTCACCTAACCTGCACGTCTTTGGATTGTAGGAGGAAACCAGATCACCTGGATGAAACCCAAGCAGACAAGGGAAAACTGTGCAAACTCCACACGGACAGTCACCCGTGGCTAGAATCAAATCCAGGTCCATGGTGGTGTGAGGCAGCAGTGCTACCCACTGAGCCACCATGCTGCCATAGAAGCTCCCTGCAGCAAACTGAAATTTTGTCTATTTTGGGTTTCACCTGAAGCAGGATTGATGGAAAGCTAAGTACATTTATGAGATTAATTTACAAAACTTCAGTGTGCCATTGCACTTTCAAAATCAACAATAACTTGCATTTATAGAGCAGATTTAGCATGCTATATGAGAGGCATTGTCAGAGAAATTTAAGACTGAGCCAAGCATGGAGACAGGAGAACAAAAGGAGATAAGTTTGAAGGGACATCTTGAAGGTGGAAAGTGAGAGAGAGAAGATTTAAGTATGGATTTCCAAATCTTAGAACCCAGGCATTGAAAACATGTTCAGCCTCTTTGTTATTTCATGCTATTAAAGCCTATAGGCAGGATTGTTTTGGGGTTCTTGGTTATTGAAATTCTATTAACTTTCTTTTGTAGAGCCTCTGCTAGATTTATAACTTAGTCTTTATGCACAAAAACCTTTCCGGGCTTTAGGAAGTATGGCATGCATGCATTAAGAATCATTGCAAACTGTGATATTTGTGGTGTCAATTCCTCAGCGGTGGTCTGCGTTTTTGTGGAATTGATTGTGGGTTCTCAGAGTAGATTGAGCTATTGGTGGAAATTCCCTGACCAAAATGAGTTGTGTTTGGTAAATCCAAATCTGGGGCTTAGTGTCGATTTTGAAGAGCTGCCCAGCTTAATGGAATGTGTCAAATTATCCTGGTTCTGCATGTTCTGACTCTTGGGCACTGAGACAAGCAATCTACAGATATATAACGCTCTTGCTAACAAGGGATGGAGGGGCCTGTACTGGAATTAAAATAACAGCTGCTGCATGGGCTCCAGTCCATGGACGTACTCCACTGCAACCATGTTCATTGAAGGGAATCTTATTGTTGAATGTTAACCAAGTTTAACTGATAACAGTTAAGAAGAAATTTTACATGTAAATAAAGGCATTCAAATTCGCGAAGGTTTATGCTGGAGTAAATGCAGAGAGAAACTGACAGTAGGATCAATAACTGAAAGACACTGATTTTAAATAAGTGGCAAAACTGCCAGAGGTAGAATAAGTATGTTCTTTTTAACTTGCCAAATTATTGTGTTGCCTGAAAGGGACATGAAAGCAGATTCAGTAATAACCTTCAAAAGGGAATTGAATACTTGAAGGGGTGATAATTGCAGGGCCTACAGTGCAATGGGACTAATTGGCTTTTTCAAAGTCTGTGAACAAGAACTTTGGCCTGAATGGCCTCCTTCGAGCTATGACTAAGTATATTGAAATGGCTGTTAATACATCTAGTTTTCTACTGCCTTTAAAAAAGAACAGCTCAGTCATTTTAAAAGATTTGGGTCAGTAAGTATCAGGAAGCTTGAATGAGGGCTGGGGCAGCCTTCATTCTTTTTGAACAAGGAGAACATAAGAAAGCAGGATTGAGAAAATGCCATTCAATCCATCAAGATAAATTAAGTAAACCGGAATTTGAACAAAAGCAATGAGAATGGCATTTGTGATGTAAAGTCAGCAAAGTAATACAGTAGATGACAAGGCCTTAATTTTCAGTTCTCCGTGGGATTTCCCATGTACATTGCATTACAGTTTTTGAAAGGACAGGTTTCAGTGTAATAGATCTGCCCCACAAAAGTGTACATCTGTCAAGACCTACCTTTGCTGTGTTGATTGTTTTAACATAATAAGTCTGGCCTTGCCCCGCAGGATAGCGTTTCAGATTCATTCATGAATTGTTTTGGATTTCTTTTCTGTAGTTTGCGGCTGATATGCAAATAGGATGGGAAGCTTGCTTGTGAGCTGCAGGGTGAGTGAGACCTCTGAGCTAGGATATTGGACATGACTGGCTCAAAAGTACTCATGTCATCGAAAACAATTTTCACTGTTGATTGCCATTTCACCTTCAGTGGACAATGGCCCATACTGAGTGGCGTCAAAGGCCATAAATCACAAGGTTATTGATTTCTGGCATCAGACAGCTCCGACTAAAGCTCTGAGGTGGTCACAGCAGCGGTCTGTGTAATAACCCCAAACACAATCTTGACAAGTGCAAACAAGAAGAGAAACATTTAACAAGCAATATTAACGAGAGTTCGAATCTCCAGGGGAGTCTGTCTTTCAAGAGTTCAGGTACAGATAAGTGGCTTTAGCACATAGGCATGATAAAACTGGTGGCAACTGCAAGGGTTGGCAAGTTCAAGTGCAAACAAATTGTCTCATTAATACAGTGACATTTAATATAATGATAACTCGTTATTAAATATTTGACAAATCCGTAGGTAATCTTTTAATTAATTTATTCTAACTTTTCAGTAATTAGTATATCGTGCTGGATTTGCAGTATCTTCAGGCACTGCTCCTTTCTCGCTGCATTTCAATTCCTGTGCTAGGTGAGGTAACCTTGAAAATCCTGACTTCTCAACCTTTCGCCTCACCAGACGCATTGTGACCCCCAGTTTAAATGGACCACCAGTCATTTCTCTCTAATGAGACAGTAGCCCTGTGGTCCTCTGGGACTATGGCAACTTTGCCTTTACATTAATAAAAAAAGGTGTTAAAACCTAAAACAAAAACAGAGAATGTTGGAGAAACTCAGGAGGTCTGGCAGCATCTGTGGAGAGAGGAACAGAAGGATGTTTCATAGAATCATAGTCATAGAGATGTACAGCACGGAAACAGACCCTTTAGTCCAACTCGTCTATGCCAACCAGATATGTTAAATTAATCTAGTCCCATTTGCCACCATTTGGCCCATATCCCTCTGAACCCTTTGAGTTTATCATGAGTCTTCTTCAGAACTGTAAGAATCTAACTTGTTCACTTTCCTCTGGAGAACTAGATGTTGTTTTGTTGACATATAAATAAGTATTTACTTGAATATATAAAGTGGTTGAAAAATGACTTGCATTCAAATAGTATCTTTCATGTCCTTGAGGTATCTCAAAGTGCTTTGTAGTCAATGGAGTAGTTATAAAATATGATCACTGTGTAGGAATGGGTTGCCAATCTGTGCAGAGCAAATTCTCACAAAAGGCTCAGGCAAATGATCAACCACTTTTTTGAGATTTTGGTTGCTCAAAGGATAGATATCATTCAGTAAGAAATCCACTGCTCTTTTTAAACCATGCCATAAAATCATGTTATGTCCAACTGGGAGGTTAGACAATGTCTCAATTTAACATCTCACTCCAAAGATAGTATTTCTGACAGCACAGCATTCACTCAATTCTGCACTGAAGAACTCTCAGATTTTTGCAGTGAGACTTCAACTCATGACCTTTTGATTCAAAGCGAAACATGTCCCACCTTTAGCTGTACCTGAGAACCGAGCAAACAGGCCCAATGAGACAAATTTTCCTTCTTTTCATGTCATACTCATAAACATAAGAAGATAAAATGTTGAGTTGAATTGAACACTTGCTCTTTGCTGTTGGTGGCAAGATCAAGCTATCCTAGATCTGGTGCAGCATAGGTTAGATATTCCTTCCAATACACTCCAACAATAGACCCTACTCCAATTCCACTCTGCACTAGTTACAGACAGAAAAATGATTTTTGTTTTAAAAATTAGTTTTAGCATCAATTGCACAAATAGTTGAATTGATGGTTCAAGATATAAAGATAATTAAGATATGTGTACAACATGACATAGAATCTGTGAATAATTATTTCCATGTTTTTAATAATTACATTAGTAACAGTCCTGTGCAACAGTAGAAACATAACAAGTAAATCAGTGAATATTGTGATGCCAGTATGCCTTTAAGAGAGATTATATAACATTATAGCTGTAAGAAGCATGTTCATGATATTGGCACTGTATCATCACGTGAGCTGAAGGGATTGATGGTCTCAGGTGCCATCTTAATGTGATCATTTGTAGCATGATGTGGTACTAGAAAACAGGCTCTTCTGCTATAACTAATTAGCCTAACATTAGCCCAGACACTTATGTGTCTCGAAATGTCACAATTGTATGGAAAAGTCAGCTGTAATAAATGTCTGTTGGGTCCTTCAATACTATGAATCCCATACCTAGTTTTGTGTGTTCTGGTGAATAACACAAGCATTTCCACATTGCTTTATTAAATCATTCATTGTAAGCTATTCTGCCTCAGTTAAGCCTTATTTGGACCACAGCATACAGTTTTGGTCATAATATAAAATACAGTAAAGAGTCACCAGAGATGGCAATAGGAGATTTACAAGGATGATACTAGAAATGTATAGATATAATGTCATAAAATGATTGACAGACTAGGTTTCTTTCCTCTCAAGAGAAGATGGCGAAGGAATGACTTAACTGAAACCTTTAAGCTTATGATGTTTTGGATAGACAGAGAATGTTTCCTCTTGTAAGGAAGATTATAACTCGAAGAACAGAGGATTCAGGAGCAGGAATAAGTTTTGAGCCGCTTATCTGATTGTGATTGCAACCTCTCTTCATCTCTAGCCACCTCCCATAATCCTCAACTCTCTTGTCTATCAGAGGTTGAAAGATTTTCATCATTGTACATAGAATCATACAATCCCTACTGTGTGGAAACAGGCCATTTGGCCCAACAAATCCACACTAACCCTCCAAAGAGTAACCCACTCAGACTCATTCCCCGACATTTACCCCAAACTAGTGCGCCTAACCTATACATCCCTGAACACTATTGGCAGTTTAGCATGGCCAATTTACCTAATTTGCAATCTTTGGATTGTGGGAGGAAACCGGAGCACCCAGAGGAAACCCATGCAGACATGGGGAGAATCTGCAAACTCCACACAGACAGTCACCCGATGCTGAAATCGAACTTGCGTCCCTGCCACTGTGAGGCAGCAGTGCTAATCGCTGAGCCACCGATGCCAACATCAATATAAGAGGCCATCAATTATAATATAGTCACCAAGAAATCAAACTGGAAATTCAAAAGAAACTTCTCAAAAGGAACCAAAGTGTGGGTAAGAATGTGGTACCATAAGGAATGGTTCAAACAAATACCTTAGATGTTTTAAGGAGGAACAGCAAGTTCTTTGTCTGAATATAGAGATGCATACATTATTTGTGTTCAACCTAACATCAGCCAAGCAGTATATTGCTCCTTATATCTGGAATAAACAAAATAATTCCATTTGGCTACTGTAAAAGTCAAAAGACAAATATATTTTACCACTTTAAAATCAATATGGAGGGTAAAACAGCGTTAGTTATGTTCTTTCGACTTGACAATAGTTTCAGATCTGAATATTGCTTGGCTTCCTTTGAGAATCAGTGAGACCTTAGAAAATTCTTGTTTCCTCTAATTCAAAAATCCTACTTATTGAATCCTTAATTTTATACAAAGTCATATATGAATGCAGTTGAAAACATTTTATGTTTGCATTTTAAAACATTGCCTTGTGCAATTTGGCTTTACAGTAATACCAATGAACAAACTTACATGAATGCTAAACAATTTTCGACAAAATATTTTTTCAACTTCTCTACCAGTCAATGCACTGTTTCAAAGATATTTCATTGTCTGTACAGAAGATAGCCTGCAGTTGTGAAAGGTGCTACATGAATGCAAGTCCTTACTTTATAGAGGCATTCGACATTTACTTGAAATAGCCTTTGTTCAAGTTACAATAGAACCACACACAATGCAATATAACATACTTCGTAGGATGTATCTTCAGTTAAAGAGCTCTAACCTCATCTTGTTAGCATTTTTGTTCACTCAGCTCAGACTTACTATCAGACTGAAAATTGATAATATGCTGATGAGCAATTTGGCATTACAGCCTACTGTGAAATAACACTAGTCTGGGTGGATAATCCGTCTTGTTTTATGGGCATAGCATAAATTGGGCAAGTTTTGGCAAGTTTCATCAATGGTTTGGACAGAATTTGCAGAACGTGTGCTTGGATTGGAGACAACACATTAACAAAAGTAGCAAAGTGCTGACTCAATTCAGCCACATGCTTGCATACTTCTGCAAATCCTGGCTGGACTGAGGCCAAAAGGTGCTCAGATGGCGTCTGCTTGGAGCCCCGTGGAAGATTAAATTCAGCTTGGAAAAAGATCTAGGATGCGAGTTTGCTTCACTGCAAATTGGATCGAATTTCAGAGCTCCATTCCGTCTGAATACAGCTGCACCCAAACTCTGTTTCCAGGAACGGGATTGGAAATGGAACATGGAAAAGAGCAGCTGTTCCAGTATAAAGTGCTCAGATTGTCTGCTTCCCAAAGTCAATCCTATAAAGTTGGCAGTGAGTTTAGATACAGTATCAAACACACCTCTCCACAATCTATTTCCTCATCTTTGCCTTCAGGTTGAATGAGTTCAGGCAACTAACCCTGTTTAGACAGGGTTATTGGAAGGAAGAGGAATTACGAAAATGATTCATTGGCAATGCAGAGAATAAGCCATCTGGTGCAATCCTAATTAAATCAATCCCTCTTAGGGAAAATCAAATAATTCCACCACACTAGAATTACTAAACAATAGATGTACCGAATTTAACTGAAAATGACTCAGAAATGATGACCTGGCAGTCTTCAATCCTGCTCTGAACACTGTGCTACTTTGCTGGAATGGAACTAATGCCCATTTCAAAAGCGTTAATTACTCTCTCTTAAAAAAATTAGTTATAATTCCTCAAAATAGCTTATTGTTGAAAAACTTAAAATCAAAATTAAGCAAACACAACGATTGTCTTTGTTTTAAAAATGGAAGTGTGAAAGTAAATTATGTAAAATTGTGCTGGTCTTATAAAGATTCATAGAAACATAAAAAAAAAAGCAGGAGTAGGCCATTCAACCCCTTGACCTGCTCTGCCATTCAATACGATTGTGTTTAATCATTGAGCACCATACTCTCATCCCTTAGTCCTTTTAGCCACCAGACCTATATCTACCTATGATTTAGAGATGCCGGTGTTGGACTGGGGTGTACAAAGTTAAAAATCACACAGCACCAGGTTATAGTCCAACAGGTTTAATTGGAAGCACACTTTTTTTTAAGTTGCATTCTCAGGTTAGCTGTTAACAATGGTGATAGCTAGACAATATGTTGAAGGTGTTGGCCCCCTGTGTTCTCTGTCTATGCCATGATGTTTAGATTGATTCTAATCTAAAAAGTGAGATAACAGAGTTTTACATAAATTCATGCAGTTTTTGAGCTCAGAGTTCTGCATGAATGCATGCAGTTTTTGAGCAAAGTACAATGTAACTCTGCAAGTCCAAATTCACCCCACAAAATATATGTGTGCATGTGGGTCTTTGTCTGTCTGTGTGTGTGTGTCTATAAGGGTGTGTATGGGTGTCTGTGTGCGCATCTGTGTGTACCTGTGTCCGTGTGTATGTGAGAGTGTGGGTGTGTAGGAATATCTGTGTGTGTGTGTGTAGTGCAATGGTGATCACCTGTAATGTGACATGAACCCAAGGTTGGCATATTGGGGTGCAAATTTGGTCCCCATGGCTGTTCCATGTGTCTGGATGAAGAACTGGTTGTCAAAGACGTTGTGATCGAGGATAAAGCAGATGAGTTGTAGGATAGTATTTGGAGACTGGCTGTTGTTGGTGTTGAGTACTGAGGCTGTTGCCGTGATGCCATCATTGTGGGGGATGCTGATGTAGAGTGTGGAAACGTCCATTGTGACGAGGAATGTTCCCGGTTCGACTGGTCCGTGGGTGCTGAGTTCTGTAAGAAATCCATAGTGTCGCGACAGAAGCTGGAAATCCCCTGTACAATAGGTTTCAACATGCCTTCCACTTAGCCGGAGAGATTCTCACATAGGGTCCCATTGCCCGACACGATGGGACGTCCCGGTGTGTTGGCTTTGTGTACCTTTGGAAAGCAGTAGAAGTCACCTATAGGAGAAGTACGTGGGATGAGGGCGCGTAGGGAACTCTGAAGGACTGGATCCAAAGTTCTGATCAGTGTGTTTAATTCTCGGGTGTGTTCTTTGGTCGGATCAGCTGGTAGTTGCCTGTAGTG
>NC_057745.1:23750224-23794747 GCF_004010195.1 Chiloscyllium plagiosum | reverse complement strand
GAGCTTAAAAACTGCATGAATTTATGTAAAACTCTGTTATTTCACTTTTTAGATTAGAATCAATCTAAACATCAGGTCATAGACAGAGAACACAGGGGGCTAACACCTTCAACATATTGTCTAGCTATCACCATTGTTAACAGCTAACCACCTGAGTGTGCAACTATAAAAAATTTTTGTGATTTACACATGAAAGAAGTGAAACTATCACTGTATTCTAACAGATGAAAGGCTTAACAGACAATCAATTTTTCAATGTATAATTTCAGTTACATTACACTGTAAATGTTTGCTATAAATTCTGTGTTACGATCGAGCCCTCCACTATCCCCTGATGAAGGAGCGTCATTCCGAAAGCTAGTGTGCTTCCAATTAAACCTGTTGGACTATAACCTGGTGTTGTGTGATTTTTAACTATATCTACCTAGTTCTTGAAAGCACAATGACCTTTGCTCCAAATACTTTCTCTGATAGTGAATCCCACAGTGGGTGGAATTCCACTCTTTGGGTGAATTAAAGTCTCCTCATCTTAGTCCTAAAAGGTTTACCCCTTATCCTTAAACAATGACCCCTGGTTCTGAACTCTCACACCATCGGGAACAACTTTCATGCATCTCACCCGTCTAATCCTGTTAGAATATTACAGGTTTCTATGAGATCCCCCCTCATTCTTCCAAACTCAATACAAGATAATACCATACAATCAATATAATCCCAACTCAATTTCTCCTCATTCACCAGTCCCTGTCATCGCAGGTAACAATTTGTTCAACCTTCACTACACTCCTTCTGCAGCAAGAATATCCTTCCTCAGATAAGGAGACCAAAACTGCACACAATATTCCAGGTGTGGCCTCACTAAGGCCCTGTATAAATGCAGCAAGAAATCCTTGTTCCTGTACTCAAATCCTCCCACTATGACGGCTGACATCCAGTTTGCCTTCTTTACCTCCTGTGGCACCTACACACCTAAAGTGCTGGAGAAACTCAATTGGCTTGGCAACACCTGAGGAGAGACAAATGGAGTTATAGTGTTGTGTCCAACTTGACACTTCAGTTCTGAAAAATCAGATTGGACTGGAAATGTTAACTCTGTTTCTCTCTTGATAGAAGCTGCCAGGGCTGCTGAGTTCTTCCAGCATGACCTGTTATTATTTCAGATCACCAGCATCAACAGTCTTATCTTTCAGTCTTATTAAGAATTGATTGCCCATTTCAGGCTTGTCTTTTTAGTGGCAAGTTGATTTTTTTTCAACCAGGCTGGTTACACTCCAAGCATTTTTTTTTTGTTTTACTTAGTCCCAGTTGTTTTGCATCAATACACTTCTGACCATGACAGAATGGCTATAGTACAGGAGGGTACTGTTTGACAATTTAGCCAGCCCTGTTTCCCTACCCTTTCCCAGGATCCAGGCGAATCTTTGTTCCCTTCACGCATTTATCAAATTCCCTTTTGAAGACCAGTTTGAATCCGCCTCCATCAAGTCTTCAGGGCAACCAAAATGAATTTGAGAGTCTTTTGTATCCCCTTGGGGTCTGAAGTATGGCATTTTTTATACGGTTGGCCCCATTTAAGCTTGTGGAAATTATGGTTGTGAATATTTTATCATTATTGTGTTCTACCTCAGTGAATAAACCAACTAGAATTCTTAAAAAGCAATTCTACAACATGAAATACAATGCATCATTTGTACTATATGTTATCAACGTATAATCTGCTGGTTTGGGACAATCTGGCTGGGGTAATGAAAAGCCATGAAGCACTATTTGGTTTGCATAGACGAGTTTCCATATTGTACATCTGTATGACTCCATTACTCAATCTTGGATTTCCAAACAGCTGTGAAATTTAAATAACTCCAACCTACAAATCTACTTTTTTTGTCATGTTCGTACTGATAAAGTTTCATTGCACAAGCATTGTTATTCCCAAACTAATGCAGGAGGTGGTGTTGGTGATGGGGGATGTGGATGGAGTTGGAGGAGGGGAATCATTAACTCTACGATAGAAATTGAAATTAATTCATATTGCCATTAACCAAAGATACCAAGATTAATGTTCACACAAGGGAAAAAACAGAAACTCAATTCAACATATTTTCTCTCAACCTCCGAACATTTTCTCCCAACCCTATACTGTTAATATTTCTCAGACCATCAATAGTCATTAGCTTTCTGAGTAAGGTTGTCAAATTAGGGCCAATTAGTGCCAAATTAATATAGTCTAAAACATTAGACTCAGTTCCAGCAGGAGTTCAATTCATTTTGATGGCGAACAGGTTATTAAAAGAATATTAATTGATGAAAGTTAAAATGCTATAGGACACTATATTTAGGTGAGTAGGTTTAAGGCCACACTTTAGTTGCTTTTATATTGTGCTTAGTCATTAATGGGTCATTGGCTCAGATGTGGGGATCCTGAAGTCAATAGCAACCCCGGGGCTAATTTGATGAAAATCGAATTCATGCCATAATGCAGTGTATTTCTGTAAGGCATAACATTTTTAGGTATTTTCAAAGCTAACCAAGCAAAAGAAAACAAAAAGCCAATTTCAGGACGAACTGAAGTCAATGACAACAATTTGCATTTACATAGCGCTTTAATGTTGTAAAATACTTCATAAGAATAGAATCTGGTATGAGTAAAAGGAGGACTGAAGTGAATTTTAACCAAGGTCACTCTACCCCTCTTAAGTTCAAACAACAAGGTATTGTTTGATTTACTCCTTTCGCTTTTTAGTGTGTGCTCCTTATTGAGATAGGTTGTTTCCCAAATCTTGGCTTTTGGATTCCAAGTTTTGAAATTAAACCCAATACAAAGTCCTTCAAAATGGGATCAAAGATGGTGTTGATTTACAATACATTCAAAGCACAGGGGAATGACTTTGCTGCTCAGACATCACACACACCAGCTGTTAGGAAGTTTAGGAAAACTGGACAGGAGAACAGATAGGTTCTAAGTTACAAGTTTTGGTAAATCCAGAGGTGAAAATGAGCCTGATGTTTAAGCATATTTTCTTCAGTAAACTTGGCTCAGTAGTGTCCATTTATGCACCCAAAGCGTGGGCATCTTTCCAGCCAATAAGTTGGACACAGAGATGGAGGGAGTAAGGGAAGTTACCAACTCAGCCTGGAGTCCTGCTGCCCCTCTGGAGGTCAAACAGCAACTGACTGAGACAGCAGGATGCAATGTAATCGTAATAGCACTAGACTAGTAATACAGAACTCCAGGTGAAAGTTCTAGGGACATGGATTTGAATCTCACCATGGGAGATGGTGAAATTTGAATTTTGTAACAAAAAAATGAAACAGAGGTAACAGTTGTTGTTGTTAAAAAAAACCTGAGTCACTTTGGGGAGAAAAGCTGCCCGCCTTACCTGGTTTGGCCTATATGTGACTTCAGACCCCCAGTAATATAATTGACTCTTAATCAGAGAGGTGCAATAAATGCTGGTTGAGCCAGTGACTCCCACATCCCATAAATAAATTTTAAAAAACAATTTAACAAGTGCAGATTTCAGTAATTTGACAAGGACAAGCATTTCATATACTGAGGGCCGATCACTGAGGGCTAATTGAAAGGTTGCTAAGCTAAGCATGTAGCAGGAGCAGGTTACAGAAAGATGAAGGCGATGTAGCTATGGATACTTTGAAAATAAGAATAATGATTTTAAATTCGAGCCATTGCTGGATGAGAAGTCAATGCAGATCAGCCAAATGGGGATGACAGATGGAGAGGGCTTTGTCTACGTTGGGCAACAAAGGCAACAAAGTTTTAAGTCACCTCACATTATGAAGGCTAAATGATGGAAGTCCAACCATGTCAACATTGGGATTGTCAAATCTAGGGGTAACAAAGGCATGGATGGGCTGACGTGAGCAAGAGATAGTGAAGGTAGAAGTAGATGGAGCAGTTGTGTATTTGGGAATTCACCTCAGTGTCAAATAGAACATCAAGGTGGTGAACAATCAAATGCAGTGGCTAGCAAAATGGATGGAGTCAGGAACCAAGGAAATTAGCTTGTGTTGGAGACATCTTCAGTCTTTCCAATATTTACTTGAAAGTGGAGATGAGGTTAGGATGATGAATTGGGTGTCACGAGTGCATATATGGAATCGGATATTGTATTTCCAGATGATGTCATGTAGAAATACCATGTAGATGAGAAATAGTTGGGGCCACAGATCGTTGCTTTGGGAATTTTAGAGGCAATGGTGTGGGAGTATGAAGAGAAACCATTAAAGGTGATTCTCACACTACAACTGGATAGATAAGAAAGGAACAAAGATATAGTAGTCCCATGACTGGATGACAATGCAGAGACATTGGCACAGAATGGTATGTTTAACCATGTCAAATATTGCAGGCAGAACGTGGACACATTGGATGTTATTAATGATTTGATAAGGGTCTTTTGGGTGTTGCAGCAATGGCAGAAAACTTCAGCATGGGAGTTGCGAGAAAGATGAATACAGATTTAGGAGCTAACAAGGCATTCAAAGGACTTTAGAAAGGATAAGGTCGAAAGAGCATTATATAGAAAAACTTGAAAATGATGACACAGGATGGCATTCATTACAGTGTACTGTCAGTAATTTTATGCATTGTTGATTATTCTCCATAAATCTCTTAAGTTGTGTCCAATAATTAAGTAAGCACTGAGTTAACACAAAATACAAACTTACTGGAATGTTGTGATAACAGTATAAGTACGTGATAAAGTTACAATATCCTAAATAGCATTTCTCGGGATCATCAATTTATTTTTCGACCTAATATTGAAGATCTGCTATTCCCAGATAATTGCGAGACAAATCAATGAAGGCAAACTGGATCACCATCCAATGTTGTGTTTGCTCTGCTGAGGCAGTGCAGAACTCTTCAGATTGTATTAGGTACTGTCAGAAGCTGGTACTTTATTAACTAAGTCTGTGTGGTGTTTGTGCTGTTTTGATCAAAGGCTAGTGAGATGCAACAAATTTTCTCTTGATCTTGCCTCTTATCAGAGAATCCCTACAGTGCGGAATCAGGCCATCCAGCCCATTGAGTTCACACCAACCCTCTGAAGAGCATCCACCCAGACCCACCCCACCTCCATAATCCTACATTTCCCATAGCTAATCCACCCAGCCTGCACATCCCTGGATGCTATGGGCAATTTCCCATTGCCAATCCACCTAACCTACACATCTTTGGACTGTGGGAGGAAACTGGAGCACCTGGAAGAAACACATGCAGAAACGGCGAGAATGTACAAACTCCATACTGACAGTTACCCAAGACTGGAATTGAACCCAGGTCCATCCCAAAGTGAGGCAGCAGTGCTAAACACTGAGCCACCATGCCACCCCAAATTGAATTCAAGTTTCACTATCCAATTCAGTGAGATATGCACCGATGTCACCAGACCTTTAACCTGGCATCCTGGATTGTGAGTCCTGTAGAATTACCTCTGTGCCACCACCTCCGTCCAACTCTTCATCCATCTCCTGAAACACTGCCATATTTAATCAGATAACTGTGGTCAGAGGTCAACCTCAAGTTTTTGCTCATTGTAACAAGCAATAGAATTCACTTTGTGGAGGAGGATGGGGGGGTGGCTCAGCAGTGTGACAGACAATCACCCACCACATGGCTAGTCCATGGTGAGATTACATTCTAGTGTCCCTTTAAGAATTCCCTTCTCACTGACATTGTGGTGAATAGTGTGATGACATGTCCTCTGCCGAGTGGTCAACGTTTCAACCATTAGTGAGAAGCTAAGAGACTTGGAGCCTTATCACTGCTATTTATTATGTAGAAGGGGAATTAAAAGCAGATCGAGGAAGGAATCTGTAGTATTGCATCCATTCTTCAAAAGTACAAATTGTGTCTACCTGATGTAAATCCTGGACCATCTGCAACAAATGAATAATTTCTCCTAATCTTCCAAGAAACTAGTTTAACAGCTATTCTAAAATAATGCACAGCAAGGGGAGAAATGTATCCAGTAGTGCTATGCAAGCTGATTCCCCATGTTCAGGCAGTAGCACTTCCTGCTATTTGCACAGACAGACAAGTGGCGCTACATGAATGAATTTCTCTTCCAGACCAGATTCAACCAATATAGTACCAGAGAAACTAAAGTCTCTTAAATTGGGAGTAAGTAAAAAAATACCATCTCAGTGAGCAGAAACAAGCTGGATTAACATAGTTAAATACTGGCAGCAATAAAAATAAGATCAAAACTGGGGGATATAAATGATGCAAAGGTTTCCCCTTCAAAGTTAAATTCGCTTATTTTTCTCACTTACAGTTTCAGTGTTTTCTTTACCTCAGTGTTTAAGTTTTCAATTCCTGTTTTATATACTATGAAGTTTTCGACATGTTCCCTCTCTTGATTGTAACTTTAACTGTTTCTGCAATGTTCCATCACATATCATGACCTTCGAACTGATACCTGCAGCTGCTGTCATCTACAATTCCAAATCGAGGGGACCTTATGTTCCACCAGCTATATTGGAAAATTATTTCCACCACTGGAACTTCATATTTTCATATATATTAACATGCATGCACAAATTATATGTGTTGCAGAGATGCTGTTGTCTCAATGGTAGTTCTCTTGCATCCTAGTCAAATTGTTGCATATATAAGGTACATTCCAGAGATGTGAACACATCATCCACATTGACGCTCCTGAGCAAGACTGAAAGAATCTTTCATCAGAGCATGGAAAATTTTAGCAGCAGTAGATCAATCCAGCTTCCTCTGTCATTCAATTAGATTATGGATGAACTTCTACCTCAATGCTACATCATTTCCCACACAATCCCAATATCTCTTGATACCTTTAATATCTGTCAATCCCTGCCTTGAAATTACTTAATGGTTGAGCTTCCTTAATCTTCTGAGGTCGAGAATTTCAAACATTTACTACCCTCTAATTGAAGAAATTCCTCCTTATCTCAATGAACACTCAGTAAGAATTTCCCCACCATTGTAGTACAACCTCTCTGTTCTCCCAATATGTTGTTTCATCAGCTCAACTGTTGCTTTTCTGTTGACATTAGACAGTATACCCAGTCAGTGTCTTGATGGGTCTGTAAATTTATCCACAGTTCATGAAGATGTTGGCAACTACAGAAAATAAAATCAAAATGAAAAAGGTTTTCAACAACTTTATAGTTTAATTCATAGTTTGCTATTGAACACCAGAATGCTAGCTCTGAATAGGTTACAAGTTGTAGATCCAAGCTACAATTTAGTTGAGACAATTGTAACTTCATCTACAACAAATCTATACATCACTCTCCACAAGTTCAATAAGTGCATTATACATACATGCCAGTGTGGTTGTAACTCATTGAGATTATTACTTATATCTTTGACTGTGTGAAGGTATTTTATATCATAACATATAGCATAGGAACAGGACGTTCGTCCCATATTGTCTGCACTGATGCTCAGATTCTAAAAGATTCCTTTCCATTTCATCTAACTCATCTCAAAATTTCAGCATTGCTAATTATTCACTTCTCTCCCACATAATTATCTAGTTTCCTTGTGAAAACTTCTAAATCATTTACCTCATCCACGTCAACATTCTAATGATACTCTCAATAAAAAAAATTCTTCTTGTTTTATTTGATTTATCAGCAACATTCTCTCCGCACCCTCTCTCTTCAGTCCATTCTTTATTTTAAAGACCTCTGTCTTTCTAAGGCCTTACTTTTCCAAAGGGAGAAAGAAGGATCTTCAATGTCAATCCTTCCTGTTAACTGTAATCCTTTCCGTCCCTGTAAATCATTTTTGCCTTTTCCACAGTGCCTTTCTGCCCTTTTTTTAGTATGCAGAACAGAACAAAGAACAAAGAATAAAGAAAATTTTCAGACTATGAACAGAGTTCACAGGCCCTTCAAGCCTGTGCTAACCCAAATCCCCAAATCTATTGCCCAATTCCTGAAGATCTGTATCCCTCTGCTCCCCACCTACTCATGCATCTATCCAGGCACATCTTAAATGAATCTACCGTGCCTGCCTTTAACATGCCATGCCTCTGCTGGTAACACATTCCAGGCACCTACCACCCTCTGTGTACCCCCCTTAAATTTTCTACCTCTCACCTTGAACGCATGATGTTCTGTTATTAAATCCCTCACCCTGGAAAAAAGCTTACCTCTATCCACCCTGTCTACACCCTCAATCTGGTCTCCCCTCAATCTCCTTTTTTCTAATGAAAACAGTCCTAACGTACTCGACTTTTCTTCATATCTAGCACCTTCCGTACCAGGCAACATCCTCATAAACCTTTTCTGCACCCTCTCCAAAGCATCCCCCATCCCTTTGGTAATGTGGTGACCAGAACTGTACACAATATTCTAAATGCGGACAATCCAAAGTCTTGTACAATTCTAACATGACCTGCAGCTCTTATACTCAATATCCCGTCCAATGAAGGCAAGCACACCATATGCCCTCTTGACCACTCTATCCACCTGTACAGCCATCTTCAGGGTACAATGGATCTCAACTTCCAGATCTCTCTGCTCATCAACTTTTCCCAAGGCTCTTCCTTTTACAGTATAGTTTGCTCTAGAATTAGACTTCCCAAAATGCATCACCTCACATTTGCCTGGATTGAACTCCATCTGCCACTTCTCTGCCCAACTCTCCTATCTACCTATATTCTCCTGTTTTTTTTGACAGTCCCCTATGCTTTCTGCTACTCCAACAATCTTTGTGTCATCTGTAAATTTATTGATCAGACCAACAATGCCCTCTTCCAGATTATTTACATATACCACAAACAACAGTGGCCCCAGCACTGATCCCTGTGGAACACCACTGGTCATCTTTCTCAATTTCGAGAAACTCCCTTCAACTACTACTCTCTGTCTCCTGTTGCTCAACCAGTTGTTTATCCACCTAGCTAGAACACCCTGCACACCATGTAACTTCACTTTCTCCATTAGTTTACCAGGGAACCTTATCAAATGCCTTACTAAGGTCCATGTATATGACATCTACAGTTGATCTTCATCAATCAACTTGGTCACTTCCTCAAAGATTTCAATTAAGTTTGTCTGGCACGATCTCCCCCGCACAAAACCGTGTTGTCTATCACTGATAAGCCCATTCCTTTCCAAACATTAATAGATTTTATCCTTCAGTACCTTCTCACCACTGACGTCAGGCTCATTGGTCTGTGGTTACCTGGAATATCCTTACTACCCATCTTGTACAGGGGGAACAACATTAGCAACCCTTCAATCCTCCGGCACTTCACCTGTGTTTATGAATGCTACAAAAATATCTGTCAGGGCCACAGCTATTTCTTCTCTCACCTCCCTCAGCAACTTAGGATAGATCCCATCCAGTCCTGGGGATTTGTTCACCTTAATATCCTTTAGTCTACCCAACATATCTTCCATCCATATGTCAATGTGATCCCGAGTAAATAAACTTCTATCTCTAATCTCAACATTCATCATGTCCCTCTCCTCAGTGAATACTGATGCAAAGTGACCATTGAGAATCTCACCCATTTTCTCAGGTTCGACACACAACCTTCCTTCTTTATCCTTAAGTAACATTTTGTGCAGTACTCAAACAGGGGAGTTTGATTGAGGCAATGATGGTTCTGGCCATCAGCTGAAGGATCAGCAAGACACCATATTGCCTACTTTGGGGGAAGATTAGAGTGGTGCTGGAAAAGCACAGCAGGTCAGGCAGCATCCAAGGAGCAGGAAAATCACGATGAAGGGTTTTTGCTCAAAATGTTGATTTTCCTGCTCCTCGGATGCTGCCTGACCTGATGTTCTTTTCCAGCACCACTCTAATCTTGACTCTAATCTCCTGCATCTGCAGTACCTACTTCTGCCTACTTTGGGGGAAGGCTGCCAAGCTATAATCCAAACAGGCAATCACCAAACCACCAGCGGACATCAGGACCTGGGGCAGGATGATTGTTTGCAGCTATTTTGCTCCACAGCACCACCAGAGGGCTTGTGGCTGCTGGGAGCAAAACAATCATCCAAGTCCCAAAAATTGTGAAATTACCCAGAGGGAATTGGTGGTGGTTCTCAGGGTAGGGTAATAGGGATGCATTTTTAGGGGATGTTGGAAACTAGGGCAGGGGGTTGCAATCAGTGGACTTGCCCCTCCCCATGCAAGGTCCGTTGAGTTCCTTTGATATATTGGTGTTGGGAGGCAGTCCAGAGATGGTTCACTGGATAGTTCATTGACCCATGGTATGGACGGATTGTTTTATGAGGAGAACTTGTGTAGTACGAGCTTGTACTCATTAGAGTTTAGAAAAATGAAAGGCAACCTTATTGGAACACACAAGATTTATGGGGGACTTGACAGTGTAGAAGTGGCAAAGTTGGGTCCTCTTGTGTGAGAGCCTGATACCAGAAGGCATAATGCCAGAATAAGCAGTCACCCATTTGAGACAGGAATGTCTTCTCTCAGAAAGCAGTGAATATATGGAATTCTTTGCCACAGAAGGCCTTTGGAACCTGGGCCATTAAGCGTCTTCAAGGCTGAGATAGACAGATTATAATCAGTAATTGAATCAAGAGTTATGGGGAAAAGGCAGGAAAGTGAAGTTGAGGAATATCAGACTGGCCATGATCTCATTGAATGGCATAGCAGATCTGATGGGCTGAATGGCTGTTCCAAAGTTGAGAAAGTTAGGCTCCTTCACTAAGCAGCAAGAATGAACAGTTTAGAAGCTTTATGACCATTTTGTTTCTGATGTTTACCTACAAGTAACCAGATTTATTCAATTTGAATTCACAATTTCCAATGGCTTCATACCAACCCTCAACCTTGGAGTGCAATTGTACAGCGACTATCTCTTGCCCATCACTTCAGTCCAAAGTGGATTTGGCAAGGCCAGGCCCAAGGTTTACTTGTGATATTTGAAGATAATGATTGTTAGTTCAAGAGAATCAGTGGATATTGCAGGCTGGACGCTGCAAAACGAAGATTAATCTGTCCTTGCATTGATGATGTTGGTTTTCTATTGTGTTTTTGTTTTCTCTAGCTCCTAAGAACTGGAGTTAATGCAACTTTTAGTAAAATTTTACAACTCAAAGTTTAGATTAGATTAGATTACTTACAGTGTGGAAACAGGCCCTTCAGCCAGTTATAGAGTCATAGAGTTGTACCCCATGGAAACAAGGATGGCATGGTGGCTCAGTGGTTAGCACTGCTGCCTCACAATACCAGGGTCCCAGGTTCAATTCCAGCCTCAGGTTACTGACTGTGTGGGTTTCCTCCCACAGTCCAAAGATGTGCAGGTCAGGTGAATTGGCCATGCTAAATTGCCCATAATGATAGGTGCATTAGTAAGTCGGTCTGGGTGGGTTACTCTTCAGAGGGTCGGGTTGGGTTGAAGGGCCTGTTTCCACATTGTAGGGAATCTAATCTAAAAACCCTCAGTCCAACTTGTGCATATATCCTAAATTAATCTAATCCCATATCCCTCTAAACTTTTCCTCTTTTTTTATCCATTCACAGGATGAGAATGTTACTGGCTGGGCCAGCATTTATTGCCCACCCCTAAATTGCTCAGAGGGCAGTTGAGAGTCAACCACATTGCTTTGGGCCTTGAGTTACATGTAGGACAAACCGGGTAAGGATGGTAGGTTCCTTTTGGAAAGGACATTAGTGAACCAGATGGGTTTTTCCAACAAGTGGTAATAAATTCACGGTCATGATTAGACTCTTAATTCCAGACTTTTATTGAATTCTTGAATCTGTTGATTGATTCTGCCTGTACTGCACTCTGGGGCAGTGAGTTTCACAGATTCACAACCCTCTGAGAGAAGTAGTTTCTCCTCATCTCAGTTTTGAACCGACCTCCTCTCACTCTGTATATGGTCTCTTGTTCAAGGGTGTCCCACAAGGGGAACATCTGTTCAACTTCCATCTTATCAATCCTCCAGTATGTTAGCTTTAGTCATGAAAAGAAGATGAGAAGGCCTCCAGTGCCCAGAATTTTTTGGTCAGCCAATAAATGTAAATGTATCTAAATGCTGGCAATTTTCCACCTGGAAGTCTGTGGAAGATCCCAAGTGAGTCAATGCCTCACATGCCTCACCCCTTGAGCTGATTTTGTCGCTCACAAGATTCTTCCGTATATAAAGCACTCTTCATGTGAACTGCTTGCAGACATCAATCGTGAACTTACCTTTTTCCAGTTTCCATCCAAGCCCCCTATCCATTCTGCCTTGGTTTAATTTGAAGTACTGTTTAGGATTAACCATTTCTCCCCCAGCTAGTATCTTGTGAACACCCTGAAATTTCCCTTTTGCCAAAGCTCCCATTTATTGAATTGCGCATGTCCAGAATAAACAGTACATAACAGGAATGAGAAAAAGCTTCATGTATTTTTTTTTAAATCAGTACTTAAATTATAGAACACCTAAGGTTCCACAACATAGATTACTGTTAATAATTAGATTTAACAAAGAGAAAATATTTGATTTATCTAGCAGTAAATGGGTAGTTGCTTCCACACTACAGAACCTGTATTTTCATTCTTTCAAAAGTTTAGCAAAAAATAAATCTAAGTAAAAAAAGTGATTGGCAATGAAGTGAAATTAAGCAGAAAAGATGTACATTCAGTGGTTAAAAAAAAACACATTGTAATATGTAAACTTTTACGAATCACTACACCTAAGGGCATGATGAAATTCTTGATAATCTGAAATGAATAAAATGCACTCAGATTAATACTTGCATGCAAGTGGATCAACGTTGTGTTAGAGTATGGATTAACCACCATTATTTTTCTGCAGAGATGAATCTGAGTAAATAAAATAACACTTATTTGAAATGGTGTCTGGGGATTAGTTTTTGTATGTGAGCATTGTGAAGCATTTGGCTCTTGTTTCACAGGCAAATATCGTCAGTCTACGTTAACAATGGACAGAGCTGACGCTGCTGCTACTGCTACTGTTCACGAGGAAATGGAAAGTCCAGCACAGACCAGGTGCTTTTATTGAGGTGGCAAAGGTTAGACATTATAAAGTCATCAAACATAAATTATAAGATTATTCATTACTGTCTAGACTTGAATTATTAGGGATATTGCCTCTTGACCCAGTTGCACACTCATTGTTCTTTTTCCTTCCCTTCACTAACTCTTGTTTGCATTTGACCTCTGGCATGGCCCCAGTATTTTGTAAGAAACAAAAGTGCAAAAGCAAGAGTAATTATCAATTTTTCCCCCCAAATCCTTTGCAGTAATTTTGACAAAACCTTATTGTGATTTTCATAATTATAGATTTTTATCAAAGTGAATTGCAATTGAAGTAATTCAGTAAATCGTATGCACATTTTACTATATATGCTGATTCTAGTTACAAGTGAAATGCAAGCATGAATTCACCATACCCATACTCTCATTAAGAAGCAAAACTTCAAGGCAGTGACACATTCCTGACTTTGACCTGAGTGTATATCAGATCTGAGAATTTACACTATGATTTATTTAAAGTTTTAACTGCACTGTAAGAATTCTTTTTAAATACTATCTCCAAAAATTAAAAACAGAACGTGAAACATTAGCCAAAAAGCTAACCCATCTCTTAAACTAATATCAACTGAAATTATCATCCTAACTTCAATCCTACAGTTTTAACTGTAATATCTAGTCCTGTCTAAAATAAAACTATCAACATTTAAAATACAGAGCTATAATTCAGTAAGGACAAAGCAATCAAGTATTTTAAAGAGTACTTTCTTCACTGGTGTTCCGGACATCAAATTCTGAATAAGTTTAATCAGCTGAGAAATATCTTTTATGTTCGGTCATTACCTTGTCCAAACCCCTTGAGCCCTTGGCTTTCTGTGGCTTATTGACTGGCTCCTTGTGCCTCATTTCATTGAGGATTATCACCAGTGTTTCAATTACTGTTGAACTCAGCAAACTAGTGAAAGGGAAATTTACTCCTGATGTTAGGAAGTCCTTGATGCAAAACATAATGAGCACTTGATATGTTTTTCCAGGTGGGTTAGGGGAACCAAATGCCTTGGAGTCACTTGACAACCACTTGGATGCTAAGATGAGGAGCTTCTAGGGCTAATCCCCACTCCCAGAAAGGACCATTCTCAAGGGCAGTGCAATGCTGGAGCACACCCTTGTTCCATCCATGAATACGAATGGATTGACAATCAAGGGCTTTCCACTCCCTAACCTTAACCCAATTCTCTTCATGGGAGGAGGGCATGCCTCTCAAAATAGAATAATCCTTAGGAACTTAAGAACAGAACTAGCCATTCAACTCTTTTAACATCTTCCACCATTGGAGCGTGGCTAATCTGTGCCTTTACTCCCTTGCCTTGAAGGCACTCTGAAAGCCTATGATTTCAAATAAACCTTTTGGACTATAACCTGGTGCTATGTGATTTCTGACTTTGTCCACCCCAGTCCAACACTGGCACCTCCACCTCATAGCAATTGTCACATTATAGCTGCAACTCTTTAAGAGCTGCAGTTGTGTGCCATTTTCCAGTTAACATTGATAATTGAGCTTGCATCAGCATTCCTATTCCAAGAATTCTTAATGAGACCAACTTTGGGAATGATAGGAATTTGGCCCAGTGCTGTATTACAAGCATTGATTCATGATCCCTACACCATGAACCAGTAAAATCTGCCCCCTCATATCTTAGATCATAAGAATGCCTTATGAAGGCACTGATTACATCCTTGAAGAGTAATAGATTATTGAACTGAATGCACCTTCAGCAGGGAACAGTGTTTGAAGAGAAAAATGCTAAGAAATTAGGCTGCAATGTTGTAGCCTTCAAGCATGGATTTAACCTTAAACCAGGATCATTAATTTTAAAAAAGATAGACCCTGGCTCTTGGCACAGGAATAATGCAGAATTCCAGAATTGCTCTATAATTGGCATGAATTAAATTTTCCATTTTTTTTTCTGACTCTGCTACAATATGCATCCCCTGTCAAGAGTTTCCACTTTAAAATGAACTGTTTTGGGTGTTTTATCAAAATATGGAAAGTAACAAGTCATGAGTGGAAGGAATAACAATTTTCCCAGTGGCTCTGTTCCAATTCTGCAGCCTGGCCTCAAGAGCTTCTCTCAAGGAAAGAGCTGGTGATTTCTGAAGGTTTATGATTAAGACAAGCTCTGCCAGTATTAGATCAGCTTCTTTTAAGTATGAGTCTGGAACACAAACTATTCTAAATTCAGCACCTAATTTGGCAGTATCAATCATGAAGTTCTCAGAATAAGGAGAAGATGACAATCTGTGCACTTTGTATTTTGGGGTCATGTGTATTGCAGTAGGGATTTGCAGTTGCAGAACCCAACCTCTTCACTGCTGCTCCTGAATCTCCCAAGAGAAGCAGTGGGGCGTAGATTATGAATCTGCAAATATGGGCATGGGCATAAAGAAATGTGTCTTCCAACATATTTTCCATTATATTGCACTCTAACAGCATTGGATTCTCAGAATGTTCATGTATCCCTGGGATCAGGTGTTGCTATGGCGAGGCACTGTAAGATCTGAAGCTGAAGTGATCAGGTCTACTTCCCTATCCATGTATCACAATATCTTAAAGACAAAATTATGCCTTTAGTTGTGTCATGGGCAACTAGTCTCATGAATTCTCAGAATGATGTAGGAGGCCATAGCTTCAATCCAAGACATTTTGCTTTCAACACATTGTCGTGATCAGATACAAAGAGCCATTCTGACAATTTCATTGACCTTACATCCAGTTGAGGTCTGCTGTTACGCGGGGCTGAAGATATACTGATTACCAAACAAGCAGCATGAGGAGGACACAGGGTAGAGACCGGGGAAGCTTCTGACATGATAAGGACCATTCAGCACCTACCTACAGGTCACCCCCTCCTGAGCCAAGACATAACACTCTCCAACAATCAAATATAAAAATGTACACAGTCCCCTGTCTCAGAAGAGGATCCGAGGAAAAAGTGAGGACTGCAGATGCTGGAGATCTGCACAGCAGGTTAGGCAGCATGTGAGGAGCAGTAAAATCAATGTTTCGGGCATAAGTCCTTCATTATGAGCTCCTCGGATGCTGCCTGACCTGCTGTGCTTTTCCAGCACTACACTCTCAACTCAGAAGAGGATCCGTTTGACAGTCAAAAGCTAACCACATCACTTAACTAAGTGTCGCTACTTAAAAATAAGGGGTTACCCATTCAAGTCAGAATTTAGGAGATTTTGTTTTCTCTCACTGAGGATTATGAGTTTTCAGAACTATCTTCCTTGAAAGGAATTGAAGCAAGGGGTGGAATCTTTCCAGACTCTGAAATGATGAGGGCTTTGGTTAAAAATGCGGGATACTTGTGAGATGAAATGAGCAAGGCCCATCCTGATGTCAGAAACAACAAGCTGTATTTTCCACAGAATTCTGGGAGCTGTGATTCTCACTAGGCGGCATTGAGGTGCCTATTGATGGTGCCTGTTATCACTCGCATTAACTGCACATTTCAATTCGTTAATATGTAGCTTCCTATCATGTCTCTTGCCATGAGGAACTGAGACACTAGGAATTCCTGACATAAAAGTTTGAGTGGGTACCTGGTGAATGCATTTTCCCACTTGCCCTTCCAGACTTCCATTTTTGACACACTGCATGAACATTTCAGGTTATGTACAGTGGGTCATGGACTCCATGTCTGTGGGGCATTAGCATCTGAATCCTGTCAGCCACCCAGAGTCCTGGATGCACACTGATAACACACTTTTGCACTTTAAACCTGCATTTCAGGGCACAGTAGCGATTAGCATCGAAATGCAGTTGCAAGAGCACATTCCACACAGAGACAAGTGCCCAGCTTAGATTGGACCAAGCTTCACCCCAAGGTTGCTGGATTGCTCCCTTAGTTCTCACTCACTTAGCATCTATCTGCATACTCACAGCATCCTTGCCTTGCCTGCAGCACAGTATATTTTAGCACTTTAGCCAGAGCCTAAAGACACACAGCCCTGTCGTTTTGACTTGCTGTTTAGCACACATACAGTGCCAGGCTACTTGTCATGCTGCCAGCAATGATCAGTCCAGAGGTGGACATTTCACTGTGTGACACAGTGATAGCTCAGTCTCACACCTGCACATGTGCCAGCTGCCTGTGCAGCAACACACACTGCATGATGCTTCAACCAAATGACTATGTCTGAAAGTCTGTGCAGAGCAGCCCTCAGTCCAGTCAAGGGGGGATGCTCTATGTCAAGGGGGATCTTGGTACAGTCAGTCAAGGGCAGTGTCCACATGCAGTCTTGGCTTCAGTCAGTCATCCACTTGAGGAGGTCCCAACTGTCTGTGGAATGAGCCGTGATCAGGCTTTCTCAGAGCTAAGAACCTGTCCTGCTCCTTGCAGTTCTGCCATAGATCATTGCGAGCAAGAGTGATGGATCCAGTCAGAGTTGGGGTGTTCATTGCAGGGGCTGCCTCACTGAGGAGGTGAAGGCAGACAGAAGAGGAGAAAATGTCACAGAAAAAAAATCAAAGCAGCAGAAAGGCTTCCTGAGGGTGTAGGCCTTCCAGCACAGGAAGAGGCCACAGCTATAGAGTTCTGCAGTAGAGCCATTCTTTCCCTTGCAAAGCTATTTGTTTCAGATGAACAAGGTGCAATGCTAAGATAGAGTCAATACACGAGATAGGGTTGGGAACTGAGGAGGAGGGTTGTTCTCTCCTGGTGGCTGAGGAGGTGACTGCTTTCTTGAACAACTATCTGACTGGCTCCTTCCATTGCACAGACAGTATGATCTGGCTGGAATCTCTGTGCCAAGCATTGTAAGCCAGACTTGATTGATACCCAGTTCCAGTCGATGAGAGTTGGAAGCAGCAGGCAATCGAGGACTGTCAAATAATTTATAGGATCGTGGAATCCCGACAACATGGAAGCAGGCCATCTGGCCCATCGAGTCTACACCAACCCTCTGAAGATCATCCCACCCAGACCCACCCTATCCCTGCATTTCCCGTGGCTAGCCCACCTGAGCTGCACATCCCTGCACACTAATGGGCAATTTAGCATGAACTATCCACCTAAACAGCACATCTTTAGACTGTGGGAGGAAACCCACACAGACACGGGGAGAGTGTGCAAACTCCACACAGACAGTCACCTGAGGCTGGAAGCGAATCCAGATCCCTACCACTGTGAGGCAGCAGTGCTAACCACTGAACCACCATGCCGCTCTTTTTGGTAAACATGCAAGTAATCTGCTTGTATTCTGGCAGTGAAATGCAGCCTCTGTTCATTTTATTTCTGCTCCTTTCCTTTAACAGTAAATGTAACATAATCCTTGGATTTGGCACTGCTTGAATGTTTCTCTATATGGTCCACCACTGGACAATGATAAGGTGCTGGTCTACAATAGACATTGGGAGCACAGTAGCATTGACTGAGAAACAGCAATAAGGTGGGATGTGGCTAAAGACAGATAAGCTCTGTGACCTAGTGGTTCAACAGTGAATGGGCAAGAAAATGGATGTATATGCACAAGGACATGTCAGCTAGCTAGGTGCCATGAACAATATCTGTTCATGGCCATCATATTACCAGTGAAGGACACCTTTAGAGTGCCAACGTTTGGCTGGGTGTTCAGCTGGTGTTGCCAAATAGCACATGTACCAGTGTTGCCAGTCTATTTTGAGATATCTGGGAGTGGACAAAGGAACACAAGGTTTTGTAGCTACGTTTGCAGATAACACAGAGATAGTTGGAGGGACAGGTAATGTTGAGGAAGTGGGGAGGCTGCAAATGGGCTTGGACAAATGAGGAGATTTGGGGGAAGGCTTGCAGATGGAATGTAATGTGGGGAAGTGTGATGTCCTGCACTTCGGCAGGAAGAATTGAGGCATTTTCTAAATGGGGAAATGTTTTGTAAATCTGAAGCACAAAGGGACTTGGGAGTTCACTACAGGATTCTCTTTAGGTTAACAAGCAAGTTCAGTTGGCAGTTAGGAAGGCAAATGCAAAGTTCGCATTCAGTTCAAGAAGGCTAGAATACAAGAGCAGAGATATACTGCTGTGATCGCATCAGGCTCTGCTCAGACTGTAGTTGGAAAATTGTGAGCAGTTTTGGGCTGTGTATCTAAGGAAGGATGTGCTGGCATTGGAGAGGATCCAGAGGAGGTTTACAAGAATAATCCTGAGGGTGAAGGGTTTGTCACATGAGGAGCAGTTGTGGATTCTGGAACTGGAGTTTAGAAAATTGAGGGGGTGGAGGAGGGACATGATTGAAACTCAGAATTCTGAGAGACCTGGATAGAGTGGACGTGGAGAAAATGTTTCATTAGTAGGAGAGACTTGGACCCAAGAGCACAGGTTCAGAGTGAAGGGATGACCCTTTAGAACAGAGATGATGAGGATTTTCTTCAGCCAGAGGGTCGTGAATCTATGGAACTCATTGCAGTGGAGCCCAAGATATTGAGTATATTTCAGACAGAGATAGATTGATTCTTGCTTAGTAAGGGGATCAAGGGTTACGGGGAGAAGGCAGGAGAATTGGATTGAGATGCATATCTGCCATGATCAAATGATGGAGCAGACACTACGGGCTGAATGGCCTCATTCTACCCCTTTATCATGTGGTGTTGTGATCTATGCCACGTTCTTGCATCTGTGACAACTGGCAGAATTAGGCTAGTATTGGACGGAGGGACATGTTAATGAGGTGAACAACAGCATGAAAAAACTCTCTCAACCTCATGGAAAGAACTCCTCTATGAAATCTGATAAAAATGATTTTTGTTTGCTTTCTTATAAAAAAAAGCCACGCCATCATGTTTTCCTCGAGAATCCTGTTTAAAATCTAAGCTGAATACCATCAACATATGTGTGCCTTCATCTTGGAGATAAAAGGTAGGGAGGGGGGACTTGGGGGATGGGCGTTGGGAATGCAATAGGTGGAAGGAGGTTAAGGTGAGGGTGATAGGCTGGAGAGGGGTGGGGGCAGAGAAGGCGGGAAGAAGATTGCAGGTCAAGATTGAATGTATGGAGTCTATTGCTCACTTCAATAAAAAAAATTACCCATGTGTCATGTCAGTTTTGGCTCACTTCATAGTACTCTCATAGTACTGAGTCAGAAGGTTACAATTTTGTTCTTCAATCAATATGACAAAGGCAGATTATCTAGTCATTATTACACTGATGTTCATGGGACCTTGTGCTAACTTAACTGTCGTATTTCTTACATTTGAACAGTATTTTTACTTCTAGCATATTTAATTGGCTGTAAAGCACTTGTTTTCCTGAGCAATGGCTCATGGGAATGAATTGTGCCAAGTAGATCAAGTGTCAATCAAGGAACAGTAACCATGATAAGGTTGGTTTGAAAAGGACAACAATAATTCACTGGGGAAAAGTCAGCTTCAACGTAGTGATAATAAATCTGACTCAGATAAATTGGCATCAAAGATTAACAGAGTAAACTGTAAATGTACTTTAAATAAGGCAAGATATCTTCCTACTGAGGTGAAAGAAGGTAGGAGAAATTGCGGTCTTTGAAGAAGGAGGCCATCTGGGTTGTTTGGTATTGGAATTGGTCCTCCTGGGAGCAAATGCGGCGGAGGCGAAGGAATTGGAAATATGGGATGGCGTTTTTATAGGGGGCAGGATGGGAGGAGGTGTAATCTAGGTAGCTGTGGCAGTCGGTCGGTTTATAGTAAATGTCCGTGTTGAGTCGGTCGTCCAAGATAGAAATGGAGAGGTTAGGAAGGGGAGGGAGGAGTCTGAGACAGTCCAGGTAAATTTGTTATTTTGGTGACAATCCAACAACCTGACTGCCCTGGCCGAACCATTGTCTCAGCCTGCTCCTGCCCCACAGAACTAACCACTGCATACCTCGACACGGTCCTGTTCCCCTTAGTCCAAGAACTCCCCACCTAGGTTCGGGCCACCATCCACGCCCTCCACCTCCTCCATGATTTTCACAGCCCCGGCCCCCAACACCTTATCTTCACCATGGACATCCAGTCCCTATACACCTCCGTCCCCCGTCACGAAGGTCTCAAAGCCATCCGCTTCTTCCTTTCCCACCGACCCAACCATTTCCCTTCCACTGACACCCTCCTTCAACTGACTGAACTGGTCCTCACTCTGAACAACTTCTCTTTCCAATCCCCCCCTTCCTCCAAACCAATGGAGTAGCCAAGGGCACCCGCATGGGCCCCAGCTATGCCTGCCTCTTCATCGGATATGTGGAACAATCCATCTTCCACAGCTGCACTGGCACCACCCCCCCACCTTTTCCTCCGCTACATCGATGACTGTATCGGCGCTACCTTGTGCTCCCATGAGGAGGTTGAACAGTTCATCCGTTTTACTAACACCTTCCACCCCGACCTCAAATTTACCTGGACCGTCTCAGACTCCTCTCTCCCCTTCCTAGACCTCTCCATTTCTATCTTGGGTGACCGACTCAACACGTACATTTACTTTCGTCATTTCCGTCACCTCCAAACAGACCCCACCACCAAGGATATATTTCCCTCCCCTCCCCTATCAGCGTTCCGGAAAGACCGCTCCCTCGAGGACTCCCTCGTCAGGTCCACACCCCCCACTAACCCAACCTCTACTCCCGCACCTTCCCCTGCAACTGCAAGAAATGCAAAACTTGCGCCCACATCTCCCCTTCACTTCCCTCCAAGGCCCCAAGGGATCCTTCCATATCCATCACAAATTCACCTGCACCTCCACACACATCATTTACTGCATCCGCTGCACCCGATGTGGCCTCCTCTACATTGGGGAGACAGGCCGCCTACTTGCGGACCACTTCAGAGAACACCTCTGGGACACCCGCACCAACTAACCCAACTCCCCCTCCCACTCCGCTAAGGACATGCAGGTCCTTGGCCTCCTCCATCGCCAGACCATGGCAACACGACGCTTGGAGGAAGAGCACCTCATCTTCCCCCTAGGAACCCTCCAACCACAAGGGAGGAATGCAGATTTCTCCAGCTTCCTAATTTTCCCTCCCCCCACCTTATCTCAGTCCCAACCCTCGGACTCAGCACCGCCTTCTTGACCTGTAATCTTCTCTCCGACCTCTCTGGCCTATCAACCTCACCTTAACCTCCTTCCACCTATTGCATTCCCAATGCCCCTCCCCCAAGTCCCTCCTCCCTACCTTTTATCTTAGCCTGCTTGGCACACCTTCCTCATTCCTGAAGAAGGGCTTATGCCCAAAACGTCGATTCTCCTGTTCCTTGGATGCTGCCTGACCTGCTGCGCTTTTCCAGCAACATATTTTTCAGCTCTGATCTCCAGCACCTGCAGTCTTCACTTTTTTCCTCTTGGAGCTTAATGCCTGGGCTTGAATTTCACCTGATGGTCAGAAAAGGCCCTGATTCTCCCTTGTCTTAAACAAAAACCCTCACGCTGAATGAACATCAAAATTCCTTGGGCTCATGGTGGAGTTGGCATGACATAACCAAACATGCAATTTCCTGATGCCAACATGCCCAGATCCTGCTGGCAGGAGTCAGCATGCTAACCAGAATGTAGGGCTTTGCTCTGGTCTGCCAGGCTTCATTTCCTTGTGGCTTAGTCATTCATTTTTCATGCAGATAATTGTTATATAAATTTGTCACTTGGGGATTGTGCAATGAAAATTCTGAGAAATGTAATATTTTTCCCATTCTAGAATTTTGATGAGGTAAAAATTCCCATGAAGTTGTAGCTAACAAAACTCATGATAAAATGATATTGTAAAAGTTTGCCTTCTAATTCTCTGCCTACTGAAAATGTGAAGGCAAACTTTCATGGGAGCTGTATGAGTAATAATTATCCCTAATTCTTTGTAACATTTGTTGTGGCTATTTACTATGCAGAATCCCATTGAAGCAAGAATTGAGTTTTAAGGCAGATTCTTTTATGGTCAAACATGAAAGCTGATTGTACCACTCTGTCACTGACACCAAACCTGTCCTCCCTCACTTTAAAATTAAGCAATGTGACGAGCAACAATCATTGATGGATTGATAGAATACTGGTTGATGGTATTAGACCAAAAGCCCAAAGTTGAGAGTTGAAATCTTAACATAATAAATTGTGAAGTTGAACTTATGGGGACAATTTTAACATAATCCATCCAAAAATCAATGCCCTACCAAATGCCAGGGTTTGCTGCCCAATAGGTTGGATAACAATTACAAGACAGTGGGTTCGCACACCCAAAAAAAGTGTACTCTTGATTCATTTTTGCATTCCATTTAGTTCAGAATGTCTTACATGAGTGAACTTACCTGATTTGAACTCAGACAAAAGCTTAACAGTTAAATGTTCCCTGGTGTATCCTTAATGGCAACATCTCTACCGATCACTTGCCACTCAATCAGCAACGTCTTCTTATCCAGTATAAATTGTTGTTCCCTTTGAGCTTGGTATACCTGTGATTCTGTCCTGATGAGTCCAAGATGAAAAGCATTTACAGCGTGTCTCTTTCTTTCAGCCACGTCCAACTGCTGTCCTGCCAAATAACCAAATATTTCACATATGGGCCCAGTTGCCATTTTACCATTTTGTTATTCTTCACATTTCCCAAATACAATGCAAGGTAGCGGCAGTGCCATTGGATCCTGATGACACAAGCAGGAAGCTGGAAGTAAACAGGCAAGGACTTGGCTGGTGGAAATGAGCACACCTGCACTATCAGTTCGAGAGAAGCTGATTTCAAATTTATAAAAATGGCACTGTGGAAGTAAAGGAGAGCTCATGTAGCCAGTGACCATAAAGCTATTGGATTGTCATAAACATCCTGAACAATTCACTGATGTCCCAAAGTAACAAAAAAGCTTTATGTACTGACTAGGTCTAGGCCCATTTGAGTTCTTCACACTATGATGGCATGGTTGGTTCTTACCATCGTGAAGTGGTCAAGCAATCCGCTAGTCATTTCAAACCATAAATAGCAGTTCAAGAAGAAAGCTCATCACCATTTTCTCAAGGCCACTAAGATGCCAGCAATGCCTGTATCCCACGAATGAATAAAAACTACAATCATCATTAGTACATAGAAGATCAACTTTGTTGCATTAAACTGTCATCACGTTTGCAGACTAGATTCTGACAGAAATATTTTATCTGCAATAATGACAAGTGCATTAATATTCTGTATTCTGAGCAGTGAAACAGTCTGAGCATTGTTGAGGTGAACTTTGTGTTTAGCAGTGCAGTTGTCAGAAGTGGAGGGGGGAGGGGTGGTCAGTGTGAGTGTTGTGGTGGAGGGTGGTGGGGGCGGGTGCGCGGAGGGGGTTACCTACAGTAATATTGCTGTGTTACTAGTATTCAAGGTGTGCAGTTTCCCCAAAGCAATAAAACCATGTTGATGGCGAGACGGAATCCTGTGTTGCATGGCAAGTCAACCAAACAAAAATATTGCTCACAGCCAGATAGCAGAGTTTCCCTCCTGCAGTGGGTGTGGTGTCAAGAGACACCAGCTGGAAAAAGAAACTGTGCAGAGATCATATGCTTTTAAAAAATAACATTTGAGGAAATCAGGGTGATTTTTTCCAACAACGTGTACTGAACTGGCAAGACAATGGAGTAAGAACCATTATTAAAGCTGAGGTAACCTTGACGCTTCTTCTTATGTAGCTACTTAATACAGCAGCTTTCTCTCTTATATGTTGTAGTGGCTATTTAAAGGGGCCACCTCATTGTTAGTAGGCAGCAGACACAGTCTGAACAATGAGAAAGATCAGCTCTATGTTCCGGCTGAGGTTTGGAGCTGCAAATCTAAGAGATGGCTTGAAGGAAAAGTTTCCTCCTGAGGATTTCTGGTCACTAGCCCTTTGAACAAGTCCAAAGCAGCCTGAGATGCACAATTTTGCACTGGTTGAAAGTCATTTATGAAATCCAGTCTATGCCCCTTGGCAAAAGAAGGCTTGCTGAGCAAATACAGTTGAAAACATCCAGAGCATGTGTAGATGTATGAGAAGAAAAATTAATAGCTTTAGGGCATCTGTCAAAGTTAGGCTGGACAGTATTTCACTGTGTGTAATAAATGGCTAACCATGTGTGAGGGCACCTCGCACCTTCAATGCATTATCTGGGCCAACATGGCACCTATTGTTAAAGTTAAAAATCACACAACACCAGGTTATAGTCCAACAGGTTTATTTGGAAGCACTAGTTTTCAGAGCATTGCTCCTTCATCAGGTGATTGTGGAGAGCATTCCGAAAGCTGGTGCTTCCAAATAAATCTGTTGGACTATAACCTGGTATTGTGTGATTTTTAACTTTGTACACTCCAGTCCAACACCGGCACCTCCAACTCATGCTTACTGTTAAACTTCACTTGAGAATGTAACTTTAAAAACGATCTGGGATTGACAAATGAAAGAACTGAGAGAACCCAAGTAAATGTGATACATTAAAAAAATGGTTCACTTTCGCTTTTACTGGAATTCAAATAATAACTGATTCTCGTGTTAATTCTGACTTCCTGGCAGTTTATACAGTGCCTGCATCTCGTTGCTGATTTGATCATTCGCTAATGAGCAAACAACAGCATGGGATTGGCTAGTTGGATCTCCACTCAGTTTTTCCTTAGCTTGCATGCATGTTTCGATCTGGCAACTCGAAAATTCAACCTTGTAACCTCACATATTTTCCTGTGAATCCTTTATCTCACTAACTGGAGGGAGTTGTATTCATTATATTGGTGGTCCGTGTCTAAGTTCCCTTGCGGTCTGACACAGACAAACACATCTGATTTTTCTGATGATTTAATATGTGGAAATGCTTTGGGTTTCACTGGTGGTCCAGAAAGGGAACATTCTGAGTTCTCAGGTGGTAATGTGGAGAGGGATACATCTGATTTTGCTGGTGGTCCAGTGGGAGGGAATATGTCAAAAGTCCCTGGTGGTCTAGCTGTGAAAATACATCTGATTTTACTTGAAATCTAATGGGAGAAATTTACTGACAACATAGCAAGTCTACTACTACACGCTTTCTACTTAAAGTGGTCTCTTTTTGAATTCAAAGTCATAAATAACTTATAAACAAATGTTATATTCTCTTTCAATATAATTCTTCATTGCCTGAAGGTTAGCAAATTCATTTTTAAGTACCAGTTTCTAGATTAGCTAACACCTACAAATTTTTAGTAAATATACTTGTCATTAAAAAGGGAAGAGAAAAAAGTCTTTATTTGCTGATAGATCCCAAGTAATATAATCAAGTGAAGAATGGTGTTTCTAATCAGCAAGAAGTCTGTTGATCTGTAATCCTGACTTTTCACACTTGTGCATTAATGAGAGACCGCACCTTTTGTAATAAAGGCAGAATTGCAAGATCACAAGATACTCATGGATAAGTAAGAACATACAACCCTTTTGAACAGGTTTACACTTACTCCTGCCTAACCCACAACCCCATTGCTATTTATAGTTATTTCTTAAATAAATGCAGGTTTTTCACTTCTGTTGTGCCAATCAGGCACATATTCCAAGCATTAAACACTCTCTCTATGAGGAAGTGCTTTCAGAAAGTTACTTTTTAATAGTTTGAACCTGCAGGCCCTTGTTCTACTTCGACAATTTTATTTAAAAGTCGTATTCCAGGGTAATAATTTCTGTACATGACCCTGTACATCTCGTCAGAATCATTAGTTTACAGGGCACTCAAGTAAAGTTAATGGATGCACATACCTGCTCTGCGATCTTTATTTAGCATAGTGAGTACATTCATTTGCGTTCCAATCCATTGGTACTTCACAGCTGTTTTTTCACTCCTTCACACTGAACAACAATACCTTGTAAATATCCCCATTAGTGTCTCTCACAATCTGAGATAATAATTTCATTGACTCTGAAAATTTATTTTAGTTTTTTTTTAACCTTGTTTTCAAATTCACTTTTATTGATATTGAAGTGTTGAATAATACCTTGGTACACTTGTCACAAACGTATGTTACTCATGTCTTCCCCTCTGAATTCTTGGAGGAATCAATCATTTAGAATATGTATTAACTGGTGCAGGTTCAAGTTAATTTGTTATTCATTCACAGAATGTGGGCATCAATGGAGAACAATCTCGCCTCTTCTTTGACAGCTACCTTGCTGAAATAATGTTATACTTTTCCTCTACAACAAGCCTTCCTTTAATATAACTTGCAATATACTGGCCTTGGTATGTTTATTACAGTAGTTATGTACTTTACAAGAATTAGCTTTGCAGTGGTGAAATGCATTGAGTCCACTTGAAAGAAGATGAAGAAATTCAGACAAGTCAAAATAGCTTGCATTTATATAGCACCTTTTGCAAGATATTGCAAGTGCTTTACAGCCAATTGAAATGTATTGACAGTTGTGATGTAGAAAACGCATCATCTAATTATCCCAAAATATTGTCCAAAACTCATTGATGTGATAATGAAAAATAATCTGCAATCTTCCAACTCCAAAGCAAAAACACTACTGTAGCTTTCACGAGTGATTGGGTTTTGGAATTGGAGCTCAAAATGGCACATGCAGGTCACAGATGAGAAGCTAATCACATTACATATAGTCAGTTGTGAAATTTGTTAAATATTTCGAATAGTGCATGCAAACAATTTTTAGATGATACAGTTCAATAGTCATGGTGAACAGAAGTTTTGTTTTTGGATAATCAAAATTCAGTTCTGTAATTACAACTCTCTGTGGGTACCTTGAGGATGAATTCAACAAATGTTAACAGTTTTGACAAGCAGCTGCTGAGACAGGTCTGGCTGTCATGTAAATTAAACTTGGAGTACAATAACACATTTCTCAAACTCCCTGTACAAGAATTAAGAGTTTGCTGTTGCTAACCTATGACTTTCCACTCAGTGGGTCAAACACCCTGCAGCCCCGCCTTTCCTCTCCTGAGACCCTGAAAAAATATTCCTCTGACATGGAATCCTGAACACCTGCATTTCTTTCACTGCTGCTCTGTCATGCTGGATCCTCTTACTCTGAACTGTTCCTGTTATTAAGGAGGAATTTTGATCAGGTTTCACAAGTGACAACAGAGCTGGTGCAGTTCTGAATTCGAAAATAAATTCGAAACTAAGTGAAGCAACCAGCAAGATGAGTGGCTCCTTTCCTGATGTAACAGCGTGATTATATCATAAGTACTTGTTAAAACCAAAAGTACCATAAATATTTATGCAGAGGTGGTAGCTGAAAACTTCCCTCTGTTCTGGTTAAATCATTTCATTACAGAAATGCGTGAAACGATCGTTATTAATATGAAAATGGTTTTATGAGGTGGGGAGGTTGGTTTCCCAGCTCTACTCACCTTACAGTTAAATGCTCCTCAGGAAATTGACCAAGACATTCTGAATTGAAGTCATGTGACAGAAACACAGATGGCTGTGAGTAGTAGGAACAGACGGGAGATTTAAATATATAGGGCGAAACCTTTGCATAAAACTAGTGGGATAATGGATTAGCAGTCTGGTCTACAACTTGCATTGGAGTCCATGGAGAAGAGTTGTAGAATATATTTATGTAATCAACCTGCTCAGAGATATTGTTACACACTTCTGGAGCAGGTGGGACTTTAGCCAAGGCTTCCTGGCTCAGAGGTAGTGACATTACCACTGCACTACAAGAGTCAACCAGCATGGTCACGGTCCATATTGGTACTGACGACATAAGCAGAAAGACAGATGAGGTCCTACAAAGGGAATTTATGGATTTAGGTAGAAAATTGAAATGCAGGTCCTCTCGGGTTAGTGAGGCCAGGAAAAGTACCACAATTGAATGTGTGGCTAAAGAACTGGTGTAAGAGGGAGGGCATCAGATATCTGGATCTAGACCTAGCATCTAGCTGACAATGAAAAATTGCCAAGGTATGTTGTGTACACAAAAAGCAGGTCAAATCCAACCTGGCAAATTACCATCCGATCAGTCTATTCTTGATCATTAATAAAGTGATGGAGGGTGTCATCAACAGTGCTATCAAGCAGCTCCTGCTCAGCAATAACCTGCTCAGTGATGCCGAGTTTGGGTTCCACCAGGGCCACTCAGCCCCTGACTGCATTACAGTCTTGGGTCAAACATGGACAAAAGAACTGAATTCTAGAAGTGAGGTGAGAGTGACAGCCCTTGACATCAAGGCCAAATTCGACCAAGAGTGACATCAAGAAACCCTAGCAAAACTGTAATCAATGGGAATCATTGGGGGAAATTTCTCTGCTGGTTGGAGTCATATCTGGCACATTGGACGATGGCTGTGCTATTGGAGGTCAGCTCCAGGTGTTCCTCAGAGTACTATTCTAAGTACAACCATTTTCAGCTGCTTCATCAATGATCTTCTGTCCATCATAAGGTCAGAAGTGGGGATGTTCACTGATGATTGCACAATGTGCAGCACTATTCATGACTCCTCAGATACTGAAGCAGTCCATGTGCAAATGCAACAAGATCTGGACAATGTCCAGGCTTGAGCTGACAAGTGGCAAATAAGAGTTGCACCACACAAATACCAGGCAATGACTATGTCTAACAAGAGACAATCTAACCACCACCCCTTGACAATTCAATAGTATTTCCATCACTGAATCACCCACTTGCTGGGGTTACCATTTACCAGAAACACAACTGGCCTCATTGCATAAACACAGTGTCTATAGGAACAGGTTAGATGCTTGGAATACTGTGGTAAATAACTCACCTCTTGACTCCCCAAAGTCTGTCCCCACAAAGCACAAGTCAGGAGTATGATGGAATACTCCCACATGCCTGAATGGGTGCAGCTCCAACATCACTCAAGCAGCTTGATAGCATCCAGGACAATTCAGCTACTTGATTGGCACCACATCCACAATCATTCACTCTCTCCACTCAGTAGCATCAGTGTGTACTTTCTACAAGATGCACTGCAGAAATTCACCAGTGATCCTTCTACAACACCTTCCAAATCGACAACAACTTCCATCTAGAAGGATGATTGTAACAGATAGATAGGAAAACTACCAGCTGCAAGTTAAATCCAAGCCACTCATCATCCTGACTTGGAAATATATTACTGTTCCTTCACTGCGGCCAAGTCAAAATCTTGGAATTCCCTCCCAAAGGGCATTATGAGTAGACTGCAGTAGTTCTAGAAGGCAGCTCACTACTTAAGAACAACTATGGATAGGCAATAAATATTGTCCAGTCAGCAATGCCCATATCCCTGTGAATTAAAAAAAATCATTGAGATCTCTTCCAGGATCATTGAGATCTCTTCCAGGATCCTTGAGATCTCTCCCATGACAAGAGGAACCTGTACAGGAAGGACATGTTTATCCTAAATTTGAGGGATATTAATATCCTCGCAGGGAGGTTTGCCAGTGCCACCTGGGAGGGTTTTAACTAACGTGGCAAGAGGGGTGGGAACCAGAGTAGTAGGTCAACATGTGGAATGATTGAGGAGAATGTAGAGACAGTAAGCCTAATAGGAAGAACAGGCAGGGCCAGATTAATGAACATGGCAGGAGTGGAGGTCTGAAAAGTATTTGTTTTATTGTAAGGTGTATAACAGATAAAATGGAGGAGTTTAGAGCTTGGATTGGTACATGGAACTATGATGTTGTAGCTACGAAGGAAACTTGGTTGAGCGAAGACCAGGACTGGCAGCTCAATGTTCCAGGATGTTTCAGGGGTGATAGAGAGGGATATAAAAGTGGTGGGGAGTTGCATTCCTGATTAAGGAGAATGTCACAGCTGTACAAAGAGAGGACAACTTTGAGGACTCTTCCAACAAAGCCATTAAATGTCCATGGTAAGTCAGATTGTGGAGAATCCCAACAACATTTTATATGTTTATTAGCAGCACGAGCGTAACCAGGGAAAGAGCTGGTCCACTCAAGGGCAAAGGGGGAATTTATGCTTGGAGCCAGAAGTGGTTGAGGTCTTTAATGAGTAGTTCATATCAATATTCATCAAGGAGAAGGATATGGGTTTTGCTAAATTTATGGAGGGGTATTTGATATTCTTTGGCACATCAGTATTCAGGTGAAGAGGTATTGGATGTTTTTATAAATGTTAAGTTAGCTAAGTCCCCAGAATCTACCTCAGGATATTGAGGGAGGCAAGGGAGGAGATTGCTAGGGCCTTGACAGAGATATTTGTATCCTTTCTAGCCACATGTGAGATCCCAGAAGACTGGAGAATAGCCAATGCTGTTCCTTATTTAATCAAAGAAATTATGGGTCCGTGAGCCTTACATCAGTGTTAGCGAAATTATTGGAGGAGATTCTTTGGGATAAGGTTACTTACATTTGGAAAATTGTGAATTTATTAGGGATTGGCTTGGCTTTGTGCAAGGGAGGTCTTGACGAAGTGATGAAGATGATTGATCAGAGTAGGGCAGTAGACGTTATTGAATGAACTTTACTAAAGCATTTGACAAGTTACCACATAGTAGACTCTTCCAGAATATTAAGTCACATAGGATCCATGGTGAGTTGGTAAGTTGGATACAAAATTGGGTTGGTCATAGAAGATAGAAGGTAGTAATGGAAGGGTGTTTTTTTTCTGACTGGAGATCTGTGACCAATGGTGTTCTGCAAAGATGAGTGCTGGGAATTCTGTTGTTTATATTCTATATAAATGATTTGGATGAAAACATAGGTGATCTGATTAGTAAGTTTGCAGATAATTAGGAAAATGTTGAAGGAAGGTTGTCAAAGGATACAGCAAGGTATAGATCATTTGAATGGTTGGGCAGAGAAATGGAAGATAAAGTTTAATCCAGACAAATGTGAGGTGATTCTTTTTGGGAGGTCAAATGCAAGTAGGTTTACAGTAAATGGCATTGATATATAGAGGGAGGTTGGGATGCAACTCATAGCTCCCTGAAAGTGACAAAATAGATGATAAAGGTGGTAAAGAAGGCAGATCACATAATTGTTTTCATCAGTTGGGGTGGCACGGTGGCTCAGTGGTTAGCACTGCTGCCTCACAGCACCAGGGTCCCAGATTCGATCCCAGCCTCGGGCGACTGTGTGGAATTTGCACATTCTCCCCGCGTCTGCATGGGTTTCGTCCGGGTGCTCCAGTTTCCTCTCACAATCCAAAGATGTGCAGGTCAGGTGAATTGGCCATGTTAAATTTCTCAGAGTGTTAGATGCATTAGTCAGAGGGAAATGGGTCTGGGTGGGCTACTCTTCGGAGGGTCGGTGTGGACTGGTTGGGCCGAAGGGCCTGTTTCCAAACTGTAGGGAATCTAATCTAGTCTCTGACCTGCTCTTGTAGCTGATTAGTATAGAATAGCATCATAGTTGATGCAGACATGATGGGCCATAGGGCCTGTTCCTATGCTGTAATGTTCTATGACTGCTGATTTTACAATTGAGAGGCTGACTAAGAAACCTCAATGTCTATTGACAGTCAATTACATAATGTAGATCTTAGAGAAGGCATTGGGTTTTTATGATCAGCTGTGGCAGCCTTTTGGTAATTTTATTTTTGATGCAAGCCCACAAATCACCAGATTTATAGAATTCAATTGCCCAACTAGCTGTACACTGTTGCTGCAATGGGATTGAAACTGGTTGATGGGTAATTTTCAAGCTTGTTAACTTGGCTGGCAGTCCTGCAGAGTCAATATGGCCCATTCCATCCAAGAACCCACACAATTTGTGTTTCATTAAAGTAATTGAAACAAAAATCAGATAATTTTACAATGTGCAGGAAAACCTCAGACCTCCAAATTACTTCCAAAATGTGAAGATGGATATCATATCATTAATCTTGGAGTTGGAAGATTACTGGAACCACTTCACCAAATGCACTATAAATTATTGCAATTTTTATTCTGCAAATAAATACTTAATTGCCCTGATTTTCTGTAGACTGTTCATTGTAACCACTATTATGCAGTATCATTATAACTCTACGGAATTCCTTTCTTAAATAAAACTTGAGTAATAAAAAACTTTGAATATTACAGCCCGATGCTCACAAAACAAAGGGATTTCTTCTGCTCCGGTATAGAAATAAGTTAACTTTTATGAAAGTTATGATGCTTTGTGGTTGACTCTTAATTGCCCTCCGAAGTGTCTAGAAAGCCACTCAATATAAGGGCAATTAGGGGTGGGCAACAAATGCTCGTTTTGCCAGTGACCCTTAGATCCATAGTTGGACTGAAGGTTCTGTTTTGGTGCTGTACATCTCTATGACTCTACACGTATTTCCCAATCATTTATCTTGCAAACTATAAATTCCAAATTAAAAATGTAAAGGGATTTAATGGTTTTACCTTTCTGGTTTATTGCCTGTAAGAATACTTCAGTGTGATTGGCTTCTTACAATGGATCATGACATTATTACTGTTAGTCTGCCTAGACATCTACTTGACATGGTATCAGGTCCAAACTGTTGTTAGGGGGATGGGGAGTTCATTGCACTGGATCTTAGAACTGTCTTTCTTTCATTTCAGTGCTGATTACTATTGCTTTGCTTTGAGGCAAGGTTTATGAAAGCAAACATTCCAATAAGTCTCATGCTATTCCAAATTGACATTTCAATAAGGAATTTTTGAGTTCCAGTCGTTTGTTGGGCTTTAGGTTCTGAAGCTAAAATACATAAGTCATTCAGCTGAAAGAGATAGTGTTTTGTTGGCATGAATTTATGAATGCCTTTGTGGTGCTGTCTCTCACAAATTATAGAAACAAGACTTACACTTTTGGCACTGAGCATTAGCATCAAGTATCGTTGCATTAAGACTAGTTCAGACCAACTGCAGAGTTAAATGCCCTCTAATCTGCTTAACAAAGTGCTGTAAACATGATTCCAAAAGAACATCTATCGCTCAAAAGAGTAATCTTTTCACCATTCAAGTCAGCTACCCTACTGACCCTTCTGAAAATACTTCAGTACTAGCGTGTCCAAATTATTAAAACAAACACAAAAAGCTGCGGATGCTGAAATATGAAACAAAATAAAGAGTGCTGGAGAAACACGGAGGTCTGGCAGTTTCTGTTGAGAGCAAAACAGTATTAACATTTAGAGTCCAGTGACACTTTATCAGAATGGAGAGTGTGTTCTGAAGAAGACTTAGTTTAATTCCCAGTGCTCTCTGTTTTGGGGTCCCAACTATTAGCAGATTTATGTTGTGTAAACATATACATATGGCGCGCACACACACACTTGCACACAAACACAAAAACACACATGCACACAAATACATACACATCACATGTCTGTGTAAAATCAACTCACCAAAGACTCTTGAGAAGCAACAGAAGAAAAGCTTAACTCACCGCTATTGAATTTAACTCTGGAAATCAGAAATGAAAGACAACACCCTAACTTTGTTAATTAGGACTTAATTTGTCAACTCAAAGATCTGCAGATGTTGTAAATCAGAAATAAAAGCAGACGTTACTGGAAAGGCTCAGCAGGTCTGACAGCATCTGTGAAAAGAAATCAGTGTTAACGTTTCGGGTCTGGTGACCCTTCCCCAGAACAGTCCTGAGGAAGGGTCACCGGACCCAAAATGTTAACTCTGATTTCTCTGCACAGATGCTGCCAGAGCTGCTGAGCTTTTCCAGCAACTTTCGCTCTTGTTTTTAATTTGCCAATCTTTCGTCCATTGTGAGGTTTTCCACTGAGGTAGAAAGAATCCAAAACAAAAATATTATTTAAATGGGAACAAAACAACCTGATACATGAATCATAACAAGTTAGCATGCAGCTAAAGCAAGTCGTTAGGAAGGCATATGCAATTTTGGCCTTAATTCCAAAGGAGAGTAAAATATTAAAATAGTTTTGCAACAATACTGTTTAAGAAGGGCGGTAAAGACAAGCCAGGGAACTATAGATCGGTGAGCCTGACCTCAGTGGTGGGCAAGTTGTTGGAGGGAATCCTGAGGGACAGGATGTACATGTATTTGGAAAGGCAAGGACTGATTAGGGATAGTCAACATGGCTTTGTGCGTGGGAAATCATGTCTCACAAAATTGATTGAGTTTTACTGAGGAATTAACAAAGAGGATTGATGAGGGCAGAGCAGTTCCACTTTCAAGGTAGGCAGGATAGTGAAGAAGGCATTTGGTTTGCTTGCATTTATTGGGCAGTGTACTAAAAAGAGTTTGGGGGGGTCATGTTGAGGCTGTAGAGGACATTGGTTAGACCACTTTTGGAATACTGTGTGCAATTCTGGTCTCCCTCCTACAGGCAGGATGTTGTCAAACTTGAAAGGGTTCAGAAAAAATTTGGACTATAAGACATAGGAGTGAAAGTACGGCTATTCGGCCCATCAAGTCCACTCCGCTATTCAATCTTGGCTGATGGGCATTTCGAATCAACTTACCCGTATTCTCCCTGTAGCCCTTAATTCCTTGCAAGATCAAGAATTTATCAATCTCTGCCTTGAAGACATTTAACGCCCCAGCCTCCACTGCACTCTGTGGCAATGAATTCCACAGGCCCACCACTCTCTGGCTGAAGATTTACAAGGATGTTGCCAGAGTTGGAGTGTTTGAGCTCTTGGGAAAGACTGACTAGGCTGGGGCTGTTTTCCCTGGAGTGTCAGAGGATGAAGGGTGACCTTATAGAGGTTTACAAAATTATGAGGGGCATGAATAGGGTAAATAGGCAAGTCTTTTCCCTGGGGTTGGGGAGTCCAGGACTAGAGGGCATAGGTTTAGGGTGAGAGGGGAATGATATAAAAGAGACCTAAGGGGCAACTTTTTCACGCAGAGGGTAATACGTGTATGGAATGAACTGCCAGAGGATATGGTGGAGGCTGGTACAATTGCAACATTTAAGAGGCATTTGGATGGGTATATGAATAGGAAGGGTTTGGAGGGATGTGGGTCGGGTGCTGGCAGGTGGGACTAAATTGGGTTGGCATATCTGGTCGGCATGGATAGGTTGGACTGAAGGGTCTGTTTCCATGCTGTCCATCTCTATAACTCTATGACTCTATGAACAACTATACATGACATTGATAAGCTCACACCTGGGTAACTTGTACAGTTTTCATCTCCTCATTTCAGGAGGGATACACTTGCTTTTAAAGTTACTCAGAGAAGATCCATCAGATTGCTTCATGACTATAGACCAGTGAGCCTGACATCGATGGTGGGCAAGTTGTTGGAGGGAATCCTGAGGGTTAGGATGTATATGTATTTGGAAAGGCAAGGACTGATTAGGGATAGTCAACATGGCTTTGTGCATGGGAAATCATGTCTCACAAACTTGATTGAGATTTTTTGAAGAAACAACAAAGAGAATTGATGAGGACAGAGCAGTCGATGTGATCTATATGGACTTCAGTAAGGCGTTCGACAAGGTTTCCCATGGAAGACTGGTTAGCAAGGTTAGATCTCATGGAATACAGAGAGAACCAGCCATTTGGATACAGAACTAGCTTAAAGGTAGAAGACAAGAGTGGTGGTGGAGGGATGTTTTTCAGACTGGAGGCCTGTGACCAGTGGAGTGCCACAAGGGTCGGTGCCGAGTCTGCTACTTTTCATCATTTATCATAATAATTTGGATGTGAGCATAAGAGGTATAGTTAGTAAGTTTGCAGATGACACCAAAATTGGAGCTATAGTGAACAGCAAAGAAGGTTACCTCAGATTACAATGTGATCTTGATCAGATGGGCCAATAGGCTGAGAAGTGGCAGATGGAGTTTAATTCAGATAAATGTGAGGCGCTGCACTTTGGGAAAGCAAATCTTAGCAGGACTTATACACTTAATGGTTAGGTCCTCGGGAGTGCTGCTGAACAAAGAGATCTTGGAGTGCAGGTTCATAGGACAATGAAAAAGGCGTTTGGTATGCTTTCCTTTATTGGTCAGAGTATTGAGTACAGGAGTTGGGAGGTCATGTTGTGGCTGTGCAGGACATTGGTTAGGCCAATGTTGGAATATTTATGCAATTCTGGTCTCCTTCCATTCGGAAATATGTTGTGAAACTTGAAAGGGTTCAGAAAAGATTTACAAGGATGTTGCCAGCGTTGGAGGATTTGAGCTATAGGGAGAGGTTGAATAGGCGAGGGCTGTTTTCCCTGGAGCATCGGAGGCTGAGGGGTGACCTTATAGAGGTTTACAAAATCATGAGGGGCATGGATTGGATAAATAGACAAAGTCTTTTCCCTGGGATGGGAGAGTCAAGAACTAAAGGGGTTAGCTTAGGGTGAGAGGGGAAAAATATAAAAGAGACCTAAGGGGCAACCTTTTCACACAGGGTGTGGTACGTGCATGGAATGAGCTGCCAGAGGACGTGGTGGAGGCTAGTACAATTGCAGCATTTAAAAGGCATCTAGATGGGTATATGAATAGGAAGGGTTTGGAGGGATATGGGCCAGGTGCTGGCAGGTGGGACTAGATTGGGTTGGGATATCTGGGCATGGATGGGTTGGACTGAATGGTCTATTTCTGTGCTGTACATCTCTATGACTTGTCTTAAAGGAAAGATTGAGTAGATTTAGCTTTTACTCATTGGTGTTTAGAAGAATAGGAGATATTTTATTGAAACGTGCAAAATTCTGAGGGAGCTTGACTGGGTAGATGCTGAAAACATGTTTTGCTTTGCGGGGGTCTGAAATTAAAAGGCAAACTTTCAGAAAAAAGGGTTTCCATTTCAGACAGAAATGGAGACAAATTCCTTCCTGTAGAAAATTGTGAATCTTTGCAATTGTTTACCCTTGAAAATAGTGGATCAATTAATATAACATGAGATTGAGTTAGATAGATTTTTGATAGTTCACATGAAAGTGAGGAACTATGTGGGGCAGGCAGGGAAATGGAATTGTGGTCACACAATCAGATCAGCTATGATCTTATTCAGTGGTACGGCATGCTTGGGACAGCCAGATGGTCTACTCTTGCTCCTCTTTCTTATGCTTTTATGTTTTATGTTCTTGTTCTAAGTTTAAAGCTTGATCCAGTTTTTTTTTAACTGAAAAACCCACCATTAGCATTTTCTTCACCATTGAACAAAAATTGAATTGGACCAATTGTATAAGCATGTTGGCTTCTAAAGAGGGTCAGAGCTGAGTTTTCAGCACAAGTGACTCATTTCCTGTCTGTCGATAAGCTCTCAACCATCTACCAGACACAAGTTGGGAGTATGATGAAGTACATCCCATTTGTCTGGATGAGTGCAGGTCCAACAACACTGAAGAAACCTGACAACATCCAGGACAAAGCATCACATTTGATTGGCACTACATTCAATGGATTAAACATTCGCTTCCTCCACCACCACTATAGCTGCAGGTGTACTATTCAAAATATGCACTGAAGTAACTTGTCAAAGCTTACTTAGCCTCACCTTCCAAACCTGTGAACTCAAGTAATTAGAAGGATGAAAATAGCAGGTACATGGGAACAGTTTGATGTTCTCTCTCAAATTACTCACCATCATCACCTTGAAATTTATCACAGTTCCTTCATGGTGAAAAACCCATATCCGATCTCCGCAACCGCATTGTGGGAGTATCTTTGTCACATGACTGAAGGATTCAAAAAGGCAACTCAATTCCCAAGGTCAATTGAGCATGGGCCACAAATATTGGCCTCGTCAGTGATGCCCACATCCTTCGAATGAACAAAAACAAAACAAGACATCCATCTTGTTTATCATCTCTCAAAATAACTTCAATTTTGCACATTATTCTGCTCAAGGCTGATTTCTCAATTTATTTTTCAACTTCTTTCTCTGTTTTCTTTTAAAGCAATTTAGGGCCTCGTAAGTGTTCAGGGGCATGATTACATATTACTCTATGATAAAAACACAGTTTGGATAGGTCAAGTAAATAATAGGATTTCCTTGAACTGACGCAGACAAATGGATCATCCTAAGTAATCGAACAAACACAGAACAAGGTTATTTTTTTCTCTCAGCATTATATTTGGTTGTGCTTCAAACAGTTATCAGCAATGCCCATGGAAAAGCTGTTTGAAGCTGAAATCCACTTTTAAGTGATGTAATTCAACAATGCACAACATCTCAATATGGCTATTCTAAGTTGGAGACGAACAATAAGAAAATGCCAGTCAGCATATCCATTCCTATTGAATTCAGAACTGGTGGATTTTTACATTTGGATTTGTTGCATTGGTTTCTCCATTAATCAATCCATTTTTAGAAAATTTGACTCAAAATCCAATGTCTCGTTTCAATTTTGACCAGATGCTTGTGTCTCTTCAACAGATCTAGCTTCAATCTCTCTAATAGGGACCCAGTTAACACTCAAAACTTGTTTGATTTGCTAAGCTATTTCATTCCAAAGAAAGGTGCACTTACAGAGTAACTTTGATAAGATTACTTCATTTCATGTAATAAAACCATTGTCATGTATTGAGACAAAACAAACTTAATTCCAAATTAATTTATTTTTGTGGGTGTGGGTATTGATGGCTAAGCAAGCATTTATTGTCCATTCCTAATTGCCCTGGTCAAGCTGTGCTATTACACCGTGGATCGCACCCCTGGGTTACTGATTAACACATTGAATTTCAATTACATTTTTTTTAACAAGAAGAATGACCAAATAACCAAAAGTTGATTGCACCTGTAAATTCACTTGCTGCCAAGAGAAAAAGATGACGTGAAGGTGCTGGTGTTGGATTGGGGTGTACAAAGTTAAAAATCACACAACACCAGTTTATAGTCCAACAGGTTTATTTAGAAATATAAACTTTCGGAGTGCTTCTCTTTCATCTGGTAGCTAGTGGGGCAGGATCTGAGGACACAGAATTTATAGTAAAAGATCAAAGTGTCACACAACTGATGCAATATATTGAATAAACCTAATTTTCTGTAAAGTCTTTAATCACTTAGAATAGGGATGTAGGTTTTGATTGATTAACTCTGAAATGTTACATCTGAAGAGGTGTCAATTAAGTTTCAAAAGGACGAAATTCTCTCGATACTGAACTTGTAATCTTCAGGGAATATGTCAGATTGTGAACGTCATGGTAAAACTAGACAATGGTCTGTGGTCAAAAGTGAAATTCAGTGCTGGACCATATATGTTCATGGCCTGACAATAGTAGTGTGGGGACTCGTGTACCATGAGAGTCACAGCTCTGAGAATAAAACTCCCCTGCACTGCATGTAAAAAGAAATGAAAAGATAGCCTCTCACTTTGAGTGCTGCCTATCAGGCACTGCTGAAAGAAGTTAGGACAAGTTTCCAATCAATATACAATGCTTAGAAATGCAAAATAGAGTGTTCAACGACTAATCTCAGAGCAATCGGTAATATCCACAACAACGGCTATAACATTCAACTATACACTCTTCATAAAGAATTCGGAGACTGCTCCCTCTTTTTTATAACTTTTATCTTTTTAGACTCACCTTTTTTTTTGAATCATAGAATCCCTGCAGTGTGGAAGCAGGCTATTCAGCCCATCGACTCCACACCGACCCTCCAAAGAGCATCCCGCCCAGATGCACCCACCCAATCCCTATAACCCTGCATTTCCAAAGACTAACCCATCTGGACACTATGAGGCAATTTAGCATGGCCAATCCAGCTAACCTGCATCTTTGGATCGCCAAAGGAAACCTGACCATCCAGATGAAAACCACGTAAATGGTGGGGGGGGAGAGAATGTGCAAACTCCACACAGAGAGTCACCTGAGGGTGGAATCAAACCCAAATGCCGGCTGTTGTGAGGCAGCAGTGCTAACCACTGAGCCACAGTGCTGCCTTTATTTGTCTGTGTGCATGTTTTGCATTACCATTTCAACTCACACTTAGTAATTAATAAGTTCATTTTTGTTTAATCCAAGGCACTCTAATTAAATTGGCTCTTCTCAAAACATATGTTCATTTGATTTGTAAGAAAGGTATCCACAAAGGAAGGGATCCTTTTAAGGTAGTAGACGAACAGGAGGCTGGAAGGACACGGCAGGTCAGACAGCATCAGGAGGTGGAGAAGTCAACAAATTGGGTATTAACAGTCCTGAAGAAGGGTTATACCTGAAACATTGGCTTGCTGCGTTCTTCCAGTCTCCAGTCTGTCTATTTTGGATTCCAGCAGCTGCAGTTCATTTGTCTCTGATCCCTTTCAGGTAACCTTGTGAGAAACTGAGGGGGCAGTGAATATCCAAAGGGAGCCTGTTCATCCCTCCTCATCTGAGAGCTTAATTGTTTGAGTCATCCTATCTGATGCTGGAGCAATTTACGGAACCTGACCTGGTCATAATAGTGCTGAGCTGCCTTTTTGGATTATTGCAGGGATGTCTGTATGCTGTAGGGATGTCCCACAGTACTATGAGGAAGGGAGTTCCAGGATTTTAACACAGCACCAGTGAAGGAACAGCAATATTGTTTTAAGTCATCATTGTGTGTAAATTGGAAGGGAAATTGCAGATGGAGGTGTTTCCATGTGTCAGGTTCCCTTGTCTTTCTTGCTGGGAGAGGTCATGGATTTGGAAGATGGTGTCAGAGGAGCCTGGAGGAGTTACTGCAGTGGGTTTTACATATAATACATGCAGCTGCCACTGAGCCTCAGTTCATAGAGTCCCCACAAAACAAAAAGAGGCCTTTGGGCAGATTGAGTCTGCACTCACCCTCCGAAGAGCCAGCTCCCACTCTGTCCCTATATACCCACATTTGCCATGGCTAATCCAACTGCCTACACATTGTTGGACTTTAAGGGGCAGTTTCCCATGGCCAATCCACTGCAAGTTTTGGATTGTGCGAAGGAACCAGAGCACCCAAAGGAAACCCACACAGACACGAGGAGGATATGCTAACTCCACACAGGCAGTCACCCAAGGTTGGAATCGAACTTGGGTCCCTGGCACTGTGAGGCAGCAGTGCTAACCCTGAGCTACCATGCTGCCCCCAAGTTGGTCGCTTTATTTGGATGGTGGGAACAGAATCCTCATTGCAACAATGGAATTACTTTAAGGTTGAGAAACCTAATCAGTCAGTTAATAATCTTTTCCTTAAAAGCCAAATAAAACCTTCCTCTTGGGTGTTGCCACAATGAGAGAAGCTGAGAAATTTGACTTGGTTGTTTGGTCGGATGAAAAGTTTCTTTTGAAAGGATCCATTGTATACTTCTTAAAGGCTCAGCAGTGCTTGGATTTTCCAGGCTACAGCATCCACAGGAATGGTGAAGAGATCTGGTTACCTTTCCCCATCTCTGTCCCCTACCTGGTAGCCTTTTGGTTTTAGCTGGTAGTCCATCGAGGTGAACTCTTTGAAGGATGGGGAAAGGAGAAGGGCAGTGTTTCCATGAAAACAGAAATGGATGACAGTGACAAAGGAGGTCAGCACCCAGAGAGTGTACCTGCTAATCAGGAGGCTGGGCACTAAGTGGATTCAGTACCTCAGGAATGCATGGCGGGCAAGTTACTTAATATTTTTAGATGTTTATCCCCACATTCTGAAATGCCTATCATTCTTCTGTACAGTGCACCTCAGAGTGTGACATAATGCAATTCCACAAATTCTCATGCTTCAATGCAAATGAATGCAACAATCAATTCGGTATCAAGTTATCTTTCATCATCTGAAAGATGTTGATTAAGGTATCCACCTGAAATCAAATATTGACCTACAGCCACAGCTGAAATTATTTGAGAAATAATTTGACCAAATAGAAGAATTTTCAAGATATCCATCACCAAAATCATCCCAAGATGGCAATCATTGCAATTCTGAAATATGATTTATGTATTCATTATACATTCCTTCCTCCTCACTTCTGAGATAAATCATTTTAAGTTCTCATTTGACTCTATGTTTCTGATAATCTCAATCCCATGTAGACCTAATTGCAAACTATCAACATACATTTCTGAAATAGTAACAAAGCTAGCCATTTCTAAAATGATCATCCGTGCTCTTAATTTAAATATAAAATCACAAAGAAAGACATGCTTGATGAGGTTAGACCATAAATGCTTCCACAGCTTTGAAGCTGACCCTTGTTAAAAGCCTGAATTAAAGAGCTGTTGAGCTATGAATGTTTGTGTTATCAGTGCATAAATCTATAATTAAGATAGTCCCCCTTTTGTTGAATACTGTCTGTTTCAAGCTATATATGGAGACCACAATAAAATTGCTTAATGTCTACCAGACAAGAGTCTTGATGCCTATCAGTAGTCCACTGTGAATGTTCTTTGTGAAAACAGCCTTTGGAGATTTATGTTGGAAGAACCCTCAACAACAGAGAAGAAATCACCAGGTTTTCATAAAGTAATAACATTAATTTGTCCAATGCTTTGTGACATAATCTCCAATAAATAGTTGCATCATAAAAATGCATTTAACAATGACAAATCAGGCACAAAAATCTCATTTCATTGACCGCACATTAAAAGGTACATCCAGTTCAGTTCATAAAAATACATAGCTTTGGTTTGAGGAAATGTGTAGAAATGTTTACTACCAGCAACATAAAATATTTTCCTTCTTGTTCCTTGCAATATAATATTGAATATTTTTCTTCATACATACTTGGTTGAAACTGGAAATCAAATCTTTGTTTGGATTGCCTCTGAAGGGGTACTTGTGGAATTACAGATGAAAATTTCCTAAATGTTTCAACATTTTCCTGCATAATAATATCAGTGACTTAATGGCATATGGTCCAGTGTGAGATGATCCACAGGGATTATCTAATGTTGAGAAAATTCTCACCCATTTTCTGTCAGTGAGAAAGTTGGCTTAAATCTAGGATTTGTCTACATTTCAACTACTTCCAAATTTTTATCTATATTTATTTGACCATTATACACATTGTTGGGTCCTGCAAGGTTATGACATAATCCACACAGCACGTTTGTGTTATCCTATTTCATCCTAATGAAATCTTTGCAAAATGTACTTGTGAAAATGGTCATGAGAAATAATATATATTTATGTTGGGAAAATTGGAAAAGCTAGAGAATATTCTCAACAAATATATCTTGGAACTGATTAGATACACATGATAGATAATTCTGTAAGTATTTCCTAAAACATGCATCAAGCTGCATTCTCAAATTGCCAATTCTGACTGAATTTTCAGTGACTCTTACACTTCTGGTGTATGGGAGAAGGATTGATATTTTTGGATCATTGGAATCTCTTTTGGGGTAGAAGTGACCTGTACAAGATTGCACCTAAATTGGAAGGGGACGAATATACTGGCAGGGAAATTTGTAGAACTGCTTGGGAGGATTTAAACTAGTAAGGTGGTTTTGGATCATTGGAATCTCTTTTGGGGTAGAAGTGACCTGTACAAGATTGCACCTAAATTGGAAGGGGACGAATATACTGGCAGGGAAATTTGTAGAACTGCTTGGGAGGATTTAAACTAGTAAGGTGGCGGGGGGGGGGGACCCAGGGAGATAGTGAGAAAAGAGATCAATCTGAGACTGGTACAGTTGAGAACAGAAGTGAATCAAACAGTCAGGGCAGGCAGGGACAAAGTAGGACTAATACATTAAACTGCATTTATTTCAATGCAAGGGGCCTAACAGGGAAGGCAGATGAACTCAAGGGCATGGTTAGGAACATGGGACTGGGATATCATAGCAATTATAGAAACATGGTTCAGGGATGGGCAGGACTGGCAGCTTAATTTT
>NC_057745.1:23745570-23747593 GCF_004010195.1 Chiloscyllium plagiosum | reverse complement strand
ACAATTGCAACATTTAAGAGGCATTTGGATGGGTATATGAATAGGAAGGGTTTGGAGGGATATGGGCCGGGTGCTGGCAGGTGGGACTAGATTGGGTTGGGATATCTGGTCGGCATGGACAGGTTGGACCGAAGGGTCTGTTTCCATGCTGTACATCTCTATGACTCTATCACTCTACTTTTGAATTAAGGTCTTCATGACTCAAAACCAGAATATTTTATTTGTTGTCGTGCTTCTATCCAACAAGATAATTAATGCAAAGTTTGGTACAGTTCCTTACATCCCAACTGCTAACTCCAAGTTCCAGGTAGTAACTCTGGAAAATAAAGTTCCTCAGGTGAGTGTCCTGTCGACTTCTGAATATATAAATTTTATGAACAAGTCATAACAGATGGAAGCAGAGGTCAGCCACACAACCACTGATGTCTGTTCCCCAATCAATAAAAGCATAGTAAACATTTACATCCACTCCAGTTTCCAAATCTATACTCATATTCCTTCAGCCTCTTCCTGCCCAAGAATTTATTGATCTCACACTTGACTTTACTCACTATCTGATGACAGCTGGCTGTTGTAGAGAATTCCAATCATTCACAGCCCTGTGAATGAAGAAATTATTTCTCAGCTCTCTGCTAAATGACCAACCTACAATCCTGAGACAATGACTCTTAGTTGAAGACTTTCCAGCCAGAAGAAACAGCACTCAACATCTATCCTGCCAAATTCTCCCATAATCCCATGTTTCACAAAGGTTACCTCTAAATTCTTCCAAAGAATTCTCCTCTTCCTGACTGTTTGGGAATCCAAATTGTACTCCTGAAAATGTGATGACCTTTTTGTTTATAAGTTCCATCTATATGTCTTCAGTTGAGGAATCTTTTAAGAAGGAGCCTGTCTTTAATACAGTAATTGAATTCATTATCAATATTGCAACACCACTTCCTCTTTTTCGTCCCTCTCTGTCTTGCGCGAAGATTCCATCCTGCAGAATATTGAGCTGCCAGTGAGATTCCTCCCCTCAAGCATGTCTCTGTGACAGGAATTATACCACATTTTCATGTATTAATCCAAAACCTACAGGTTATTTTCCTTACTTATAAGACTTCTTACATTTATATACATGGCACCTGCATTTCCATGTTCTTTTTTGCCTTAGCCTGACGATATAGTATGATCAGGTGACCCATTGCCTGCGGGATTATCACAGAAACATTGATTTCTTTTCATGATGAAAATGTGAAATGTAGAAACCAAGTTTAATCTGAAGCGAACTCTGCAATTTGCAAACTGTAGAGCCACACTAGACAGTGTTTATGTAGCCTATCCTTGGACAATCAATTCCCCATTGAAACCAGGCAGGCCTGGAACTGCCTAGCATGGTACTAATTCCCTCATTGTTTCAGAATGAATAATTGTTTATGCCTCCAGTGAAAGTGCTTCATTAGAAGGATGTTACACAGACCTGGTGGCACCCAGCTCAGTCGGAAGCCAGAGGCACAGCGTAACAAGGACACAATTCAACAGTTGAAGGTTCAATCCATGTTTTTCCATTTCCAAATGCAGAAAGTAGCTACCTCATTGGCTGCCTCCCTGCCTGTTGCTAATATTGGACACAGGCCACAGAATCTTCAAAACGATTATGCAAAGAGAGTGATAAAGGGGCAACCTGGAGTCCCAGCCTGGCTCTGCTTTTGCATCTTCTTCAACAGCGTCCCTAGAGAGCCCCTTTGGCAGCTGAGCTGCACAGCATCTCCAGCTCTTTGTACCTCGTGGTGAGTATCATCAAACTGACCATGCCCTGAAGACCACCTCGATAAGACTATAAGACCATAAGACCATAAGACATAGGAGTGGAAGTAAGGCCATTCGGCCCATCGAGTCCACTCCGCCATTCAATCATGGCTGATGTGCATTTCAGCTCCACTTACCAGCGTTCCCCCCGTAGCCCTTAATTCCTCTAGACAACAAGAATCTATCAATCTCGGCCTTGAAGACATTTAGCGTCCCGGCTTCCACTGCACCC
>NC_057745.1:23626786-23745239 GCF_004010195.1 Chiloscyllium plagiosum | reverse complement strand
TTTAGAAAGTAGTCTATGTTTTTATTCTTTTTGCCAAAGTGCAAGACCTCGCACTTGCTCACGTTAAATTCCATCAGCCATTTCCTGGACCACTCTCCCCACCTGTCTAGATCCTTCTGTAGCCTCCCCACTTCCTCAGTACTACCTGCCTGTCCACCTAACTTTGTATCATCGGCAAACTTCGCTAGAATTCCCCCGGTTCCCTCATCCAAATCATTAATATATATTGCGAACAGCTGTGGCCCCAGCACCGCACCCTGCGGGACACCGCTCGTCACCGGCTGCCACTCTGAAGAAGAACCTTTTATCCCAACTCTCTGCCTTCTGTTAGACAGCCAATCCTCAGTCCATCCCAGCAGCTCACCTCGAACACCATGGGCCCTCACCTTGCTCAGCAGCCTCCCGTGTGGCACCTTATCAAAGGCCTTTTGAAAGTCTAGATAGACCACATCCACTGGGTTTCCCTGGTCTAACCTACTTGTTACCTCTTCAAAAAATTCCAACAGGTTTGTCAGGCATGACCTCTTTTTACTAAATCCATGTTGACTTGTTCTAATCAGACTCTGCTCTTCCAAGAATTTAGAAACATTATCCTTAATGATGGATTCTAGAATTTTACCAACAACCGAGGTTAAGCTGATTGGCCTATAATTTTCCATCTTTTGCCTTGATCCTTTCTTGAACAAGGGGGTTACAACAGCCATCTTCCAATCATCCGGGACCTTTCCTGACTCCAGTGATTCTTGAAAGATCTCAACCAATGCCTCTGCTATTTCCTCAGCCACCTCTCTCAGAACTCTAGGGTGTATCCCATTGGGGCCAGGATAAGATGACCTGAAGACCAGAACCAGCTCTTGACAAGAGCGGAAGACCAAATTGACAACTGCAGACCCTGAAACATCAGCCAACACTCGAAGACCGAGGAACAGCTTGCCCCAACCTTATTGAACAAGGATTGCCAACCCTTTCAGACTAACAGTTCAAATACAGCGGTACCAATCTGTGAATAGGGTGTAATGAACCCTAAGAAGCATGTGTCAGAAGGATACAGCTCGTGTAGATTTGAGACTGTTTACTGAAGAGTCCTGCCAGAAGATTAATCATCTTTAATAGCATTCGATTAAAGTATTCAATCAATTCTGATAAATATTGTTTTTCCTTGATAAAGTATTTGTTGTGTTGGCCCTTCTCCTGACTCTTGCCCCCGTTGTCTATTTTACTGTGTAATGCAGCTGAATTAAAAAAGGGTTACTGCACGCTGGCCAGTGTTAGTCAGGGTATACCAACCCATCTTTCACTTTCCAACAATATGCTCTGCCTTCCAGACTGACTTAGTTTTCCTTTGATACTTTTCATGTTCTCCTTGTGGTTGCATGGGTTTACACTGGGAGCTCCGGTTTCTTTCTACATCCACAGATATGCAAGTTAGGTGGACTGGCCATGCTAGATAGCCCATAGTGTCCAGGGATGTGTAGGTTAGGTGTGCTAGCCATGGGAAATGTATGGTTAGAGGGAAAGGTTTAGGGGAATGGGTCTGAATGGGATGCTGTTCGGAGGGGCGGTGTGGGCATATTGAGCCGAATGGCTTGTTTCCACCCTATAGGTTTTCCATTGTGCTTGGATTTGAACTTCTGCAAAAGTAGACTCAATAGTTCACTGATCTAAAGCTCTTCAGCCAAACATTAAAATGCTCTATCCTACTCTGATACTCACAAGCATGAGGCAATTTGAGTAAGTCAGACATTCCAACCTTTGAGATCTTGCTTTACAATCTGCTACCTAACTCACTAAATTCTTGCTGTGGGATCTCATCCCTCTCTTTCTACCTATGTCACGGTACCAATGTGATCCATGTATTCACCCTCTCCTTTGGGAATGCCCTGCATCTTTTCAGTGGCCCTGCCCCAAAGGAACAAAGCACAGAACCCTGGAGTCACATCTATGGCTGCGGAAAAGTCCATCTGCACCCCTCATTATGGAAATACTTACCACTATTACTCTTCCTTTCTATCTCCTCCCCCTAGTGCAACTTGATTCTGGCTACACTTATCAAAGAAACCATTACTCATACTGTTTTCCAACAACTGTTCTTGAGTCAGATGTACCCTGGGGCTTTCTTGACTGCCTACCTCCCTTCTTCTGAATGTGATTTCCTATTCATTTCCTGCCTGCCCTTCATTAAGCAGCAGGAAGACCATATCTAAAACATGCTCTCCATGTAACTCCCATGGATGCACTGCGGTGCCTCCAAACTAATGCTCAAACTTCAGAACCTGGCACATAAGCTGGTCAAACCATTGGCACATCTTACAGATGCTATCACTGAAAGTGCGAGGAGCATCTAAAGCTTTGCACAGGACGTGCAACACATGAGACTGAGCTCGGCTGCCATTTAAGTCAAATTGCTCTTGACCAGAATTGGTAGAAATTCCTTATAGCATTAACTCTAAACTGTAGATTCAGTAGAAAGCAGAAATTCTGTGCCTTTTTTTAAACAAATCAGCTCCTTCTCCTCTTCCTATAAATTTTTTTCCTTGCAGAAGTGAGAAATTTATGCTTTCTGAACTTATTGTAAAACGACCAACCAACATACTATTGAGATATCCCTCTCATATCTTTTCAATCACTGTTGAGTAACTCAAGGCTGGAACTCCAAAGCAGGTCTGACTCCTTTTGCGCTCCCCCCAACCCCCCAAGTCGTGAAACTTGCTGAAGGGCGGAAAAAGACAAGATGCTGGAGAAACTCAGCAGCTTTGTGGCAGCCCCCAGAAAAATGGAGTTAACCTTTCGAGTCCAATATGACATTTCTTCAGAAATCAAGTAACTTTCTGATGCAAGTGTGTTCTAACCAGTATCAGCGCAGACCATAGCTTTCCCTGAACTTCACTTTCATTCACTTCCAGTGATGTAACTGATCATAATATAATCTGGTGAGAAGAAAGATATCTGAACAATGTGCTGCAAAGATTGCAGGGAGGCATTATTTTAATAAGTAAACTTTCCTTTTAAGTGAAACATGAATCTTTAATCCCGGTCAAATTTGAGTTGATAAGCACCAGATCTACTTATTAGCCTGACATCATGGTTTATGACAAGGGTTTATGACAATATATAAAATGTCCACCATATTTTCTTGTCAGTTCAGATGAAAAGTAACATCTTCTTGCTATTACTAACACTACTATCCAGATATACTTAACAAGGACATGAGACATGGAAGAAACATTGTGAGAATTGAGCAGTTTGAAAATTATGCTTGCCTCATGTCCAGAATAGAATCAATAATTTAAATGAGTCCATGGTCCTTACTATTTCTCTCCACAAGCCCTTAAAGAGACAGACTGATAAAGTTTGTATATGACACAAGAATTGATGGGGTGGTAAATTGCATGGTGGAAAGCCTTACACTACAGGATGATATAGACAGGTTGGTCAGATGGACTGCATTGTGGCAAATGGAACCTAACTGCCGAAAATATGAGGTTCTGTACTTTACGATGACTAACAAGCCACAGAGTAGATGTTGAATGGTAGGACCCACAAAGTAATGAGATTCAGAGAGAACTTGCTGTTCATGTTCATGGATCTTTGAAGGCAGCAGCATGGTCAGATCGGGTGAACAAGGAGGCATATAGGATGCTTACCTTTATTAGTCAAAGCATTGAATAAAAGAGCAGGAAGGTTATGATGAAACTTTATATAACATTAGTTAGGCCATAGTCGAAATATTCTGCGTAGTTCTGTTGCTACAAGATAGAAAGGATATGATTGCACTAGAGAGGATACAGACAAAATTCACCAAGATGTTAGCAGGGTTGGAACAAATTAATTATGACGAGAGACTAGATAGGGTGGGGCTGTTTTTCTGAGAGCAGAAAAAACTGTGGGAGGTCTCAGTTGAGTTGTACAAACATCAACGACCTTAGTAACTCTGTCACAACTGGTCCCATAACAGAGACAACTATCTCCTGTGTGAGGATCAGATATCTTTGACCCTCTGCCAGTTCTGCTCTGCCCCTGCTACCCTTCTGTGATCTTCCTCTTCGAGATGGGGAACAGCATCAATGATTGCTTTGCAAAGTGTTGGTTGAGGTGCCTGCCATGGTTGAATAGCAGAAGAAATAGGAACTAGGAGTGAGGTTGGCACCATTGGGATGTGAGTGAAGGTGAGTTGCATTTGAATGTGAGGCATCAATTTTGAGTTTCAGGAACCACTAATGCTGGTGTGCTGTACAGTGCATGTGAGATGTTGGTTGTCTGTGGGTATGAGGGTATGTTCATCAATTAGGGTGGCACGGTGGCTCAGTGGTTAGCACTGGTGCCTCACAGTGTCAGGGACCTGGGTTTGATTCCAACCTTGGGTGACTGTCTGTGTGGAGTTTGCACATTTCCCCTGTGTCTGCGTGGGTTTCCTTTGGGTGCTCCAGTTTCCTCCCACAATCCAAAGATGTACAGGTTAGGTGAATTGGCCTTGCTAAATTGCACATAGTGTTCAGGGATGTGTAGGTTATGTGCATTAGTCAGGGGTAAATGTACAGTAATAGAGTAGGGAAATGGGTTTGGGTGGGATACTCTTCGAGGGGTTGGTGTGGACTTGTTGGGTCATGACGGGCATGTTTCCGTAGGGATTCTATGAACTGTGACCTGTGATAAGTCATTAAACTGCTTGAGACACTGATGCCAGGCCTTCAGAATCAGACTGCTGGCATTGACCTCCCTGGTCACCGGTTCCCATTCTCCTCAAAGGATTTTATAGGCACTTGATCTCACAGAGAAACATGACACTCTGTGCCTTTTCACTTCAATGGCTAATACTCAATCATGAACTTGTGAATTCTTTTTCTTTATTAGTATTTCATTAGCGTAGCTCTTATGTAGCCAATGCGAATGCAGTTAGATTAGAGCAACTCTCTTCTATTGATTTCAGTTCCCCTTTGATGTGAACTGACTACCTTAAAGTCGAGCAGCAGGTGATGTGAGTGAAGACTACTTGGCTTCCTGCTGAGCGGTGACGTGGACCCCTTTTCAGAAAAATGTTTCAGCCAGGTAAATGAACCAGATTTGTGTACATTTTACAATGCCTCAACAGCTATTAAATGTGTGAAGGTAGTATATGTGTGCGTGCATGTTCGTACGTACGTGTGTTTGTACATATGTGCGTTTTGTATGCAAATCCTGTAGCCAGTAATGGGCCATTGTCCCTCAGCCTTTGCTGGAATGTACATACGTTTCCCTATAGAGCTGTAACCATCAGCTTCTCAAGCACAAATATGGTGAGGGAAGCAAATGAGGAATTATATGATGTAACATTTATTGTTTGGATCACTTCAATGATATAGATGTAATCGCTGGGATTCAAATTGGATTTAGCTCTGTTCAGTGCCTAATTCTTCCAGTCAGATTTCACTGTATGTAAGATGGGAAAATACCCACATTTTCTACATCTTCTAAAGGCCAGAGGCTGCAGTAACCATTTGAAAAGGTTACCCCTTTACACTGCAGAACCCCAGAATAAAAACTAAGTTTTTATTCATTTGAGTATGGAAGATTACAGGGTGATCTGATTGAGGTGTTTAGGATGAATAAAGGATTTGATACAGTGGGAAAATAAATTATTTTTTCTCGTGGAAAATCCAGAACGAAGAGACTCGACATTAAAATGAGAGCCAGGAGTTCGTTTGACATCAAGAAGCAGTTCTTCATACACAAGGATAGAATGCTTTCCCTCAACAGATGAGTTGAGAATAGGATAATTGAAAATCTCAAGGTGGAGAGGAATATAGTTTTGTTGTTCGATAATTTTATGGAAAATGGAACAGAGGTAAGTAAATGGATGTCAGACACGGATCTGTCATGATCTAACGATAAAAACAGAAGAGGCACATGTGGCTGCTTCTATTTTCCTACCTTATTCCTGTTTCTATTTTCCTACCTTAAGAACTGGATTAGTTTTAAAACTTGAGTCACACTTCATTAACAAGTCTCAATGCTTTTGCATACCACCAACTTCTAAAGCTTTCATTGGTTCACTTTTAATTACGAACAATGAATGCAATTCAGAAACAGTTTGGAAAATGTTTGGGGATGGTCCAAGGATTATGTAAGTGCAAGCTTCATCTTAATTTGGCCATGTGGTGACCACATTGGAAAGGAGAGTTCACGATACCCAAAAAAATGCTTGAATAAATAGATACTACTTGGTTTAGACATCTGTAGGCCACCATCAATGTTCTTTGGATCTGGTTACAAGACATTGACAATTGACGAGTGATTTATGTATGCTACTTTGTAAGCCACAAATTAAGTATGTTTCTGTTTAACTTGCTTCATATGCTTCGCAAATTCTTGTTGAGGTCTATAGACCGCTACTTCTGAAAAATCTCTCAAGGATTTCATGCGTTCATCTCCTATTAGAGTTGAGACAATGACAAATGGCATGTACAAGCAGTGCTACTTCCAAAATGCATGTGGAATTCCATGAACAGAAGTGAGGGGGTTCAGGTTAGTGTGTTACCTGTAACTATGTAATAAAATAATAGCTTTTATAGATTCGTGTTACACATAACAGAGGAAATCATCCCCTTGAATGTCTGCCCAAGTTAACTTGCCAGAACCCATTTTCTGGCATCTGTTACAAAGGAAATCTTGGCTTTGTTGAGTCTTTCTGGCAATCTTCAACTGTTTTGATTGGATAATGAGACCTCTTAATTGCTCAATTTAAATCCATGGGATCAAAGCAGATTCTCAGCTTGTTCGGCTTTACAACAAGCTTCATTATTTAAAACCAAGTATAAGGATTGAGTCACAGTACATTCCTTGCAGGGCGATATCACTTCCTTCTGATGCGGAGCATTCATTTTGGTAATAAAGAGTTTTAAGCCAATCACTACTTGTGTTCCTGGTTGTATCGTAGTAATATTACTGGATTTACAGCTTAGAAGCCTGGATGGATATTCTGGAGGCTTGTGTTCAAATCCCATTACAGCAGATAAAAGTTCAGTTATTTTAAAAATCTAGAATAAAACATTTTGTTAACAATATTCCATGCTTCTTGGATAGTCAAAAAAAATCATTAAAGTTCGCTAATGTCTTTCAGGGGAGGAACTCTTCCACCTTTAAGCAATCTGGCCTGTGTACGATTCTAGATGCACAACAAGGTGTTTGACTCATAACTGAAGACTTGATCGGCAAGTTCAGAGGGCACTTAAATGTCTCACGGTCACCCAGTCAAAGATAATAGGGAAAGACAAGAAATGCCAATCTTCCCAATGATACTGCCATCCAATGAATGATGCTTTTTTTAAAGTGAAGATTTCTTATTAACACTTTTAATAATTATATTTAGGATGGCTAGTTCTTAAGACAAATTCCCTGTCCATCATGCCATTATTTCTCTTTCCAAGAGCATTATAAAACTTCAGATGCTCTCATCATATCTATAATTTTCTTATCATTGAGGTTTAGTTTCCCAGCCACCATTTAGTCAGGCTACTATTTGAAGTAAACTTTATTCAGGCTCCCTATATTGTTCAGCTTTCAAATTAAAGACTTGCATTTATATAGCAGATTCATAGACTCAGGACATTTCAAAATGCTTTACTGTCAATTAAATCCTTTTCTGAAGCCCATTCGCTCTTGAAGGAGATCCAGTCATCAATTTCAACACAGTTGGACCACACAAAATGATGAACAGATAATGTTATTTTGTCAAGGCATAGAGATTAGCTAGAACTTTCAGAGAAAACCTCCTAGTTTTTTAAGCATTGCTTAGAAAAAATACTTAAGTCAAAATCTTTATTTTGCGTTCATCAGGACTAGGATATGAGGAATCACACTTGAAAAGGAAACAGCAATTTATCCAGCATGAGCAGAGGGAGCTGATTGGTTGTACTATGGCTGGCATGGAAATACAGCTGGAACTATTAACGATCAATCATAAATAGCTGACTAGTCTCTGATCAGGCAATTGGACTTTAATTGATCACAACATTCCCATAGGTAATGCAACAGTGATTAATCATTTCTATAACTCTTTACCATGCAATATATGAATAAATTCCTTTTGCCTATAAAGAACAGGGTCCTGTGTTACTATAGATGTTAGCGCAACATCGAGGGCCAAAGGGCCTGTACTGCGATGTAATGTTCTATGTTCAATATATGGATCCTAACACCCACAGTTTGACACCTAAAAGCATATTTCAAGCTTAATGGCATCTTAGGGACGTTTACTTACATTAATGCTGCTATATCAATGCAAGTTACTCCTACTGTTTTATGAATTCATCAATCACTAATTGGAGGATAAAATAGCAAGTAGATCCATGATCAAGAAAGCATTTTGAAACAAATCTCTAAAAAAGATAATGTTTTTCATGTGGGCTTATATCTTAAAGACAGCCTTGCTCAATCCCTCTGGTGTCTTTAATATTCATTCATGATCCCTTCAATCACGTGGACTTTATGTTATTTATTTAATAAACTTTAAATGATGAAGTTGCTAGAATACAATGCAGGTTTTCAGTGAAACGAAGATTGTAAGTAGAAATTCCAAGAAGAAAAAGCATTTGAACAATTATTTGTTAGTTTATTTGTCCATTTAATAAGAGAAGCTTTGCATGATTTTAGGCTTGTTTCTGGTGGCACCATCGCAGAATAATATCTCAATATTAAAGCAAAAAACAGAAACCACAAGGACAATGTTTTATATGTGTCTTTAGGTGATTGGCCCACTTTTATAAAGTGCAGTATTTAGCATCTTTTTAATGTTGTTTATTACTTTTGACAATTCTCTTCTCATGCCTCCCTTCTGATGGGATTTATACCATGCTAGACTACTGTTCTATAGATATAAACCTCAGCATGATAGTAGACAAGACATTTAATCTTCAAGGTGATCTTCACTTGACATTTGTGCACACACCCAGAAAGTAGATAGCGCCTTCTTTGTCTGTTCCAAATGTGTACAGAGGCCAACTTTAGCAGCTCTGGATGAACCAGTATTCCATTGAGGATGATGCAAAGCTGTCTTGCACAATTTGACCACAAAAAAAAACAGGCTGGAAGTTTCAATGTGCTGTTGGACAGTGACAGTGGTCGCAGGTTCACACGGTGAGTTCCAGGCAAATTGAATAAGATTTTAAAGTTAAACCTTACGAAGAGGGACAATTAAGGCCCAAAAGCTTATAGATCTTATGCAAACTATTAAGTCTTGATCAGATTCAACAGCCTTTTCAATGAAGTTTGTTCATGGTGCTGCATAGCCTAGGTGTGTCCAGTAAATTACTGGAGAATGGTCACTAATTAAAATTACTGCTTACTAGGACTCATGAACGCTACATATCGGAATTCTAGATTTCCCAGGGCTGGTTAAAGATGCAGAAAACATTGTAAGAAAATGTTGAAATGCATCCCTGAAAGTCCTTCTTTAATGAAAGGAGTTGATGTCAAAAGTTATATACTGGGATTTGCATATAGCACCACATTAAAACAAATACACTTTTTGAATTAACTGCGGTTGCGTGATTTGAATGTTATATTGTCCATATGAGTCCCATATCAAAACAATACAGTGTAGTTTAATTATGCAAGAAGGCCAGAAGGACAGTGGTCCAGTGATGAACCTGAGCACTGAAATAAATTAAGTTACTATCATCCAATAGAGCATCACTAAATCGATGCATTGCTTCCAAAAAAAAAGCTTTAAGACATAAACCTGTCAGACACTGTGTTGAGGTAAGCCCCAATTTTCCTATTCACTGGCGCTGATGCAAATTCTGCAGCTCAGTCTGACAGAGAGTTCTGCGAGGATGTGGAAGTGCGACTTTCTCCTGCTGGCACTGCATCTGCCTAAATATTAATACCTCATCAATAGCCTCCAGTGGGCATTGCCCATCCTCATGGTCAACATAGGATTTTGTGCACAGTTGGTGTGCTCCAGAGATAGATATATTTGTTTTTTTTTTCACTTTATTCTATGGGCTTTATTTTCTTCGTGAAGCTATGCTTGAGCTTTGCCAGGTTCCTGATTTTGCATTAACAGTAGCTCATTGAATTTGTTGCCAAAACGTATGGCCCTGCGCTTCTGAATTGTGCTAATGCAAGTTTTTCACATGGCATTTTGAAGCCAATTGCTGATTGCTATTGTTGACCTTGAGTGCCAATACCTTACTTATCAATGAAAGAAAAGTTTGGTCAGGTCATCGTCCATTAATACTGTTTCAGTGCCATTCATATGTTGTCAACCAAATGAAGCACAGGTCTGTTAGGCATTGTACCTAACAGTGAGGTATTATTTGAAAGAAAGAGCCTATATTGCATAGAATGCCAGGCCATGTCTTCTGTCTCAAAGTGTCAGTGAGCAATTTGCCACTGGGTCCTCTGACAATTCCTTTCTTGACCAGTTCACAAGAAGGTGCTTGTGTGTCTGTGGCTTAAGCTCGAATATAAATTCTTAATTATTCCTTTACTTAATCGTCAATGCTTACATTTAAATCTGATAGGCTTGCATCTCAATGGGCTAATGTAGGACTAGGTTCAACCTGGGTAATGGCTGCACTCTAAGAGATGTTATTTGAGAGATCAGAGACCACCTGCTCCCAAAGGATAGTGAGTATCATTCAAGGTCAATCAAGTCCTGAACAATACCTTAATGCATTTACAGCACTTTGTACCATGGCTATACATTGCACTATTTCTTTCTCACTAAATCTGATTCCATTATTTCCTGACCTTGCATCACGCATAGAGAGAACATTGCTCTTGCATTACAAAAAGGCAAGAATTCCATCCATGGTTCAAAAACAATTTCAAACTGTATGTGTGAATATCAGTTTACGTGAAGTATTATCAGTTGAAGGACACACACAGCCAAGATAACTTAATGGAGATTGGCATGATTAGACTATTGTCCAACTTCACATTAAATTTGGTATGTGACAGAGAGTTTAGATTTTACGAATAAATGCTTAATTTATTGTAAAATTTATTCTAAGGGATTTATTGTGCAAAACTCCCTGTCACATACCAAATTTAATGTGAAGTTGGACAATAGTCTAAGTAAGAATTTAAAGTTATCTGTTTAATGAAAGGGGTTAACATGTTTCAATGACACATCCTGTGACCAAAATATGCATTTAATTTTTATAATTACCAATAATTAGCACACATGCTTATCAAAAGTCTAAAATCCCTCGGAACTTGGTGAAAATGAAAAGATGCCACAGATCCTTTCACAGAGGATGCAACTATGATTGTGGTTGAGAAAATCACAGAAATGATAAGATAGCTATTTTCTAACCAACCTGTATCAGAGATGTTAACACGCATGTGTGGAGCAGCTGGAATTAGAACCAAGGTTTCCTGGTCTGGAGTAAAGGACTCTACCACAAGATTCCTCAACTTTTGATCAACCTGTTCAGATGTGTCATGATACACCTCTGCAAAAGGTTGGTCTTGAACTCTTGGTCCAGAGGTGGAGACAATGGTATGAAGAGAATAGAAACTCTAATGTCATTATGACATTATGAACTTTCAAAGAATTAATGTGATTTGCAACACTGAATGCACATTTCCATTTTATTATTTGGATCCAGACACCTGTAGTTAATCAAGATACTTTGGAGACTGTGCTCAGTATCTTATTTCAATCTTGAATAATGATCTACGGAGTAAGGATAGATCCTGGGCAACAAAATTGTCATAAGGGCACAAATATGCCTCAGAATTACATATCAATGGGAGTCCTGCATTCTACACTATTGGAAGATTACTAAGCAGGTGAATCATGCAGTGTTACTTCCTGCCTGTTCCTGCATGCTTGCCATATTTCCTAATTGGCTTCTGTGCAGTATAATGATGAAGGTGTGCATTAGAATAATCAATCTTATTATTCCCGACACAGTTTTGAGTGGAAAGTGTGCCAAATTCTACTGCTAACATGTTGCACAAACAGTACATTGCTGCAGTCTGTGATCTGTTTACCAGACTATTGAATGGAGAGTGGGCTGCTACCTACTGGAAGTGAAAGCAGGAGATTTTGGGATACCATGGCAACTGTATTCAACATTCCACTAGCTCATCAATTGATGGGGAAGGACCAGCTAGAGTACCTAAGGGCTGCCACAATGCCAAATAATATGCAGGCTATACAATTATGTTATATCCTGCCAATGCACAACAAAACAGGAAAGAAACTTTGCGTAACACTTATTTGGTCCTCAGCACTTTTAGAATCGAGTCAGAATCATTACAGTGCAGAAGGCCATTGTGTTTGTGCTGACTCTCCCAAGGAGTACTTCACATACTGTTCGTCCTTCTCCTGTCCCCATAGCCCTCTTCAGGTGTTGGGAATATTTAGAAATTGAAGAAAGATTTACTGCTCCCAACCCGAGTAGAAGGCCGCCCTGCCCATAAAATCTGTATCAGCTTAAAAATGAACCATCCATCTCATCCCATTTTCCAGCACTTGGTCTGTCCCTCTGGGTTACGGAACATATACAAACACTTATTACATGAGTTGAGGATTTTACTCCTAGCATTCACATTCAGAGTGATCTAGACTCTTGCCACCACCTAGCACATCTCCCCTCCAGTACTTGTACTAATTACATTAAATCTCTGCTTCTTAATCAGTCAAAGTCAATGATGTATTTTTGAAGGGTTGTAATAAATGCAAAGCTGCAGCCAATTTGTCTACAGCAAAGTCCTCCAAAAAGGAATATAATAATTACCAGACTAGTAGTTTTACTGATATTGGCTGAGTGGTAAATACTGGCCACAATGAACTTCACATCTGGAGTTATGTAAGTATACAGGGGTGATATACCGACAATTGTTATGGAAAGCAGTAATTGTTCCACTTCTTTTTGCAGACAAGGAGAAATTCCCATCTGATATTAGCCGTGATCATCAAAGTCAACATGCTCTTGAAATTTGTACCATCTTTTGCTTCTAAGCGAGAATTAGGATATCAACTTATTGCAGTCAACAAATGCATCAAGGAAGTCATTGATCATCAATCAGAGGATTTCTCTTTAATACATTTCTCTTTAGTCAACAGTAGCAACACAATCCTACAGGTATGCTGAATTTTCAGTAACCAAAAAGTGGCCATTGATTACATTTGTGATTGCACTTCTATGTTTTGGCAGTTGCTAGTGCTTTGTCCCAGGGAAGTAAAACTGGCTCAGTCACTTCTAAGGTATTCACTTGGGACATTAGTAGGAGGTGCTGCTTTATAGAACACTGAGATTCAACTTCAGAACCATAAGAGTTGCTACCTTTGCATAGCAGAAAGCAGATAATAGTTCATTTACAGTAGCATGGACATGGATGCCAGACTCCCCAACTACACCCATGCAGTTTCAACTGAGGAAGTACTCCTTAGGGATGATGCTAAGCAGATATCAATCTTCATTCTAAATCTCTCGGCATGAGAACAAAGACAGGAACCTTATACAAAGATCAACTGCTTCAGCCACACACTGTGACTGCTAGTGGTCTGCTAGTGCAATGGTAGCTTCACAATCTCCAGGTCAGAAGCACTGGATTCATGTCCCTTTTTAAGACTTGATGGCCAGGGAAACTTTGTCATAGCATAGCCAAACTGGTTGACTGTTATCAGTAAATGTTTCTGATATAGTGATAGTGGATGATTAGAGTGGGAGAATGGCCAGAACAATAGTAGCTATAGCATAATTCTGAAAAATGTGCAGGTTCTTACTATAATCAAGGTATATTTTTGTCTAAAAGGTCCAACCAACTCAGTGACTCTATTCTACCAAGAGTGTTTCCAAAATTTGTTACAAATATAACTAGGAGAATGGGGTGGCACAGTGGCTCAATGGTTAGTACTCCTGCCTCACAGCAGCAGGGTCCCAGGTTCGATTCCAGCCTCAGGTGACTGTCTGTGTGGAGTTTGCACATTCTCCCTGTGTCTGTGTGGGTTGCCTCCAGGTGCTCCGGTTTCCTTCCACAGTCCAAAGATGTGCAGGTCAGGTGAATTGGCCATGCTAAGTTGCCCATAGTGCTAGGTGTATTAGTTCTAGGGAGATGGGTCTGCGTGAGTTATTCTTCAGAGGATTAGCATGGCCTGGTTGGGCCGAAAGGCCTGTTTCCACACTGTAGGGAATCTAATCTAATATGGGACATCTCTGGGGCTATGCAAGACAAATTGTTCAATGACAGATCTTATTAATTATTTTTATTAATTATTTTTACTAATTATTCTGCAATAGTGATAAAAATGGATTATCGTGCGTTAACTTCCAGCAAATTATGTTTAATACCTGTGATCTGATACCATAATTTATAAAAAGAAAAACACTAACTTAGATCCCCTCAGTTTTCACTTGACCATAGGTTGAGCCAGCTCCTGGAACCGTCAATAAACAACACTCTCTCGGAATAAAAAAAATAACTGAAACCTGTCCCTCAGATCTATGCATCCTGATTTGCACCTTTCTGCAAATTCTATGTATTGGTTATCTAACACAGAAAAACAATTAAGTCACATATGAGAGTATACAAAGGAACTGTATTTCACATAACAGCTTTTGAGCACAGCAGCTTTTGAGTAGAGCAGAGAGAGAAGAATGATGGATTTGTAACAGCAGAACTAGAAGATATGATATCTCTGTCTCACTTTTTCTCTCAGTCTCTATGAACACAAATAAAAAAAAAATTCACCCAGAGTGGCACAGTGACTCAGTGGTTAGCACTGCTGCCTTACAGCACCAGGGTCTCAGGTTTGATTCCACCTTTGGGCAATTGTCTGTGTGGAGTTTGTACATTCTCCCTGTGCCTGCATGGGTTTCCTCTGGATGCTCTGGCTTCCTCCCACTGTCCAAAGATGTGCAGGTCAGGTGAATTGGCCATGCTAAATTACCCATAGTGTTAGGTGCATTAGTCAGAGGGAGAATGAGTCTGGGTGGGTTACTCTTCTGAGGGTTGGTGTGGACTTGTTGGGCTGAAGGGCCTGTTTCCACACTGTAGGGAATCTAATCAAGAACTTGATAATTGCTACAAATTTCACTTCTATTGAGGATACAAACCATTAACTAAACAACAATGGTCTCAGGTTAACCTAACAGCTCCAGGACTGGTAGTTTGTTTTATTATTTTTCTCGAAGTTTATAAGTAGTAGAATTTCTCTTTCACTCAAGAAAACCTTGTAATTCGTTTCTTAACGCTAACTGGTACTAATTGAAATTTTATACAGCTGCAAGCAAAACTGCATTTAAAATCTTTGTGGTGGGATTTAAAAACAGGGTAGCCAATTTACTCCTCCTTACTTCATTATAGCATTCACTGGTTGCATTTTTATAATCAGATACTCAGTTGAAACTTTAAAATTTTGCAGGAATTTTGTTATGTGAGTTAGTCAATTTATTTTAAGGTGTACCAATGAAAATGAGGATACACAGGCATAATGGCAAACAAAGCCCTTACTTCCAACCAGTATACTCTACAGCATGATTTCAGTTGCTCGGCAACCACCAGTCTAAGTGAGCTTGAAACTAAGTCAGGGTTTTGCGAACTAAGCTTCAATTGTGAGATTAACTATTTGCTACAAATTATTTGTGTAAAAGTTGATTTTTCATCATTCACTGGAATGAAATCAAAAGTATCATTAGCATCTTTGTGCAGAAAACAATTAACTCACCACATATACAGTTATGCTCAACAAAATTCATTGCCATTAAGCCATTGTCAAAACTGTATATACATGTTATATTTTGTGTAATGCCTGGGGATTAATGAGATTAAAACATTAACCCTGCATGATATCAGGATTACAAAAGTCACTGGTAGATTTGGAAGGGAATATGCAGTATATAAGGTTTGAATACCTCTGTCCCACATTTAACTTCCTGAACGTGTTTGCTTACATTGCAACCATGATTACATTCAAAAGTACTTGATTGGTTATAAAGCATTCTTGAGGTCAAGTAAACAAGTAAAGAAGATCTTTAACATCTAAGTGCTTTGAAATTTATGTCGCTGTACTTGTGCTTGACAGAAATTATGATAGTACTGTATAATGCCAGTTTGCTCGAAGGTACCAGTGGTGGCTGAAGTCTTTTTTTCAATTCTGAAAAATAGACCAGAGAAGCAGGTAATAACAAAATGGTCTGTACACAAATAAAATACCTTTTAGCACCAGTTATATCGTGGAAATCTGTGAGTCTACTCCAGTTGAGTGCAATGTGATTTTTCAGTTTGACAAAATTATCCAAAGTGAGTATTTGGTCAGGTTTTAATCCCTGAACGAAGCTTCAATCTTCATCATCACCCATTTCCCTCAATCCGCAAATGGCCAAGTACTTTCAGCCACACACTAAATGCAGATTGGATTGATTGAAGAGCATCTTAAAGTCTATTTAAGTGGCTGAAAAAAGCAAGGAGCAGGCCTCAAAGAGGGGAAAGCCGAAATAGAAAGACTGCAAAAGGCTCATTCAAAAGGCCAACTCACTTGATTTCATGTCAGCAACGAGGCTCAGTCAGAGCAAACTTGAAGAAATGAGAAAGATACTCTTCCCATTCTAATGGTGAAGTCTCAAAGCATACAGAATAGATAGCTGAATCGGAAGAATTGGTCCAGACATTATTCAAGGGACAAAAGCATAATCTCAACCAGATTTTGTCAATTCTGAAAGATTCACGAAAGGTTACACCAAATCGGAAAGACTGTCAAATAGATGAATCAAAAGTGGAAATTGCTGGAAAAACTCAACAGTTCTGGAATCGTCTGTGGAGAGAAAGCAGAGTTAATGTTTTGAGCCCTTCGTCAGAATGACATGGCCAGTGATATGAAATTATAGGCCAGCCTGCCTCATTCCAAATCCAATCTGCTCAGAATATCCAGCTCAGAGGGCCATCTCTAGCTCTTTCTTAAAACCTAATGTTTTGTCCATGCTTTTGGACATATCTCCTTCAATTCTGTGATTCAATAATCACATTTTATCAAATACAGTCATGTGAAATTCGATGGAACACTTTGCGATTTAAAGGCTCTAAATAGATGCAAGTAATTGTTGTTGGTTCATTGGGTTCTCTCCAGAGAAATAAGCAAATATCTGAGCACCAAGCATCCCTTGCAGATGAGTCAAAATCTAAATGACTTGTGATTACATAATTGAATGATTGCACCCTTTCGACAATTACAATAAACTTTTGGTAAGCTCAAAATAGTACTCATAAGGTCCAATTTTTGGCAACACCCTGGATAAAGCAGTTTATTTGAATCATTATAAACAGCAACACCCTGGTAACAGCAACAGTACTGGTGTGTACTGTCAATTGGATGCATTGCAACAATTTTCCAACGCTTTTTTCACAAACATCTACCTCCTAAAATGGACAAGAGTAGCAGATCTGGCAGAGTTCCAAATTCCTCACAAGTTACATGCCATCCAGACTTGGACATATATTGACATTTGTCATTGGGTGAAAAGTCTGGAATGTATTCCTCGTGACACTGACTCACCTTCAATACACTCACTACAGCAGTTCAAGATGCTGCATGACCACCAGTTGATCAATAAATGTTAATAACATCCATGTTCTGAGGACAGAAAGGATTTGAAAAACCACAGAGTTTTACTGCACACATGCAAGGTGTCAGACACAGCCTTGTTCAACGAGCCAAAATATTGCTTCTTTCTGGAATCAGGTCTGAAATGATAGGTCATTTTCTGACTAGGTACAGAGAGCAACAAACCAATGAAAGGATCTGAAAGACAAATGCATCATCTACTCCATGCAGGATTCTTCAACAATACTGACAAGGTGCTATTATTACCATTAAGTGTCTTCATCCTTTTTGCAAGAAACTCTCTGCAGAACGCCAACATTGTGCCACCTTGCTCGTAGCCTGCTGCAGCCTCTACCTGCCTCGCCCAGGACTTAACTAAGCTTCCAACCTGACATACCCCACAATCAGTGGATCAATGACAGCAAATCTACAGATGAGACCTGAGGACCCTCAAGCCTCTTGCTTCAGATAAATACAGCTATAGGGTTGGGTTTGTACAAGGGCTCAGATTATCTTCTACCCCAGATCTTTACAAAGTTGTTCATTGCCACATCTCCAGAGCTTTATTCTGTTCTCATTAAAAGAGTATTATTTTCTTTCTCATCAGGCAGAAAGTGCCAAGCTCAGTCAGGAGGTTGGGTGTGTTTAACATGATAAGCTGCTTAAGAAGATACCTATGATAAGTGCTGGTCAGTCACCCTCCAATCCCATTAACACAAGGATAACACAATAGTACTGTGTGTCAATCAGCTGTGGAGTGCTCAAATTTGAAAAAAAATGATCAAGGTTGTATGGGTAACCCTTGATCTTTAAACGGTAACCCAAATTTTACATTCTTCCATAAGATCAAATATCCTCTTTACACCTGACCAGTGTGACTCAGTCTGACTCACAGGAGGGAATGACTTAACACTTGAGAAGAGAGGCATAGATAAAGGTAGATAGCCAACAGCTTTTCTAATCTAAAACTAGAGGGCATAGATTTAAGGTGAGGGGGAGAGGTATAAAAGGATCCAGAAGGACAAATATTTTCACACAGAGGGTGGTGAGTGTCTGGAATGGATTGTCAGAGGTGGTGGAAGCAAGTACAATTTCATTCTTTAAGAAACATTTAAACCGGTACATGGATGGGTTAGGTATGGAAGGATATGAACCAAATGTAGGCCAATGGGATAAGTTTAATTGTGAAAACTGGGCAGCATGGGCACGTTGGGCTGAAGGGCCTGTTTCCATGCTGTAGACCTCTATGACTATTACTCCGATATTGGGAGGTTTTACTGAACTCAGCTAAGTCGTGAAATGAAGCAAAAATTTTCTTTTACTGATTGCCTCTGTCTGTATGTGGCTTGATTTGGTATCTACAGGGAAGGCCACAATCATGCACTTCGGTGAGGAGAGCACAATTTGAGCATCTCTCAGCATTCCACTTTTATTTGCACTAATTAACCTTGTGAACATTGCATTTTAGCTACAGATTTGGTTGTAATAAGGGGTTCAAGATCATGCCTCTGTGTAGACACAGTTTCTCAGCAAGGTCAAATTGTAAGGTTTTATTATTGACAGGACTTTTATTGAACTGCATAGAAGCACATCCTGATGATTTTTTTCTTATCCTGTCAAACTCTCAAAAATGTTGTCTCCTGCTTTGCCCTTCCCCAGCAAGAGACAAGTCATACCTTAGGCTTTAGCAAGATTCCTCTTTGCCCTATTCTATGAATTATCTTTTGTGCTGTTCACCTCTCACATACTTGCCAGTTTCCATTGTTACTTTCATGCCAGTGTCAAGAGCTTGAATCAAATAAATCCTGAGTATTATAGATAGTTTTCAAACAACCTGTTCAGAGATGGTATTGTACGCTTCTGGAGCATGTAGGACTTGAACCCAGGCCTCGTGGTCAAGAATTAGGGACACAATGACTGCTACAAAGCCTCTAATCCTGAGTATGGTAGATTTATTTCTAATCTACCTGTTGGGAGATGTTACTGCCCGATAGGAGTGGAATCGACTCTCCTTGCTCGGAGGTAGAGGGACCAGCACAAGGGCTCTCCCATTCTAAGCATGGTATGCTTGCATAACTGAGATAAAAAGTAAAATGGGATAAATTATTCCCACCAAATCAGTGACATGATAAGTAAAGGACAATAATTTAGGATTAGCAGCAAAATAACTACGTGAGAAATTAGAAAGTGTTCACTTTTTTTAAGACAGATGATTGTTAAGGACCAGAAACTGTGATGAAAGCAACTTCCACCATACAAGTTAAAATGGAAACAGATACATTTTTGAAAATGTATCCATTTTCAAAATAAAAGGTTGGGTTAACAGGGCAATAGGATTAAATGCATAGTTGATGCGGAGATTGGGTCTAAGTGTGATACTTCCTTCTGTGCTGCAAAATTGTTTGATTCTATGAGTTACACTTAGCATACCAAAAATATATTAATGCCAGGTTAGACTTGTTTCTCTCAGGAATAATTTAGAAGTGTAGACAAGAGTTAGCACCCATCCTGTTAACACTAATTAACAAATTCACTGCACCTAGGCGCACAGCTGTGCAGTCCAAGTCAAATGCTCTGAGCAAATTAAACCCTTTAGTATGTCTAAGCTACAGGGGAAATTATTTACCACTAGATACACAGAATGAATACATCTTCACCAGATTCTTTGTCAGAGTTCAAATGTTCTATTTAAACTGGAGAATATCTTATGTATGTGAAAAATAGAGCCAGAAGTCATCAGTTCTAAAACTACAAATCTTTTAAAATAACATACAATAAAACAGATTGTGAGATCAATGTTTAAAAAGAGAATGACTCCATACTCATCTCAGAGATGAGCCTACATTTCTCAAGTGTTATTAGTGCTGTCTGCTAGAAAATCAAGGAAATTCCTACCTCTCTTGACTTCTTGTTAAGCTTTCTGCATTGTTAGACTAAAGGACTCTTTCTGTATTATGATCCAATGAGAAATAACCATTTGATTTCAGCCATTGTTCAAATGTATTGCCAAGATCCTGGGTCCATATTAATTAACTGGATTTGATTACTCAAAGGGTTAAAGCTTCAGTGAGACACCACAATGAAACTGGTGGTACTGGAATCTCACTCTATATAACAGATGGCTTACATTAGAAGGTTTCTGATTACAGTACCATTACCTTTACATCAATGTTCAGTTCAAAAGCATTCTTGGAACCACTGACAAAGAGTGTTGGAACGGTAAGATTGCCACATACATTTCAGCACTACATTTTCAAAGTCAACTTCAAGCCATTATATTTTCTTACTCACACAAGAAGCAAAGAGTTCTATTTATCTAACATCTTATGTCACTTATGGAAGTATCACACTTTCAGGCACCTTCGCTGTTAAAAGACAAGTGCCGGACTTAATGTGCATCCAACTCCCAGGAACAGCAATGAAGTGAATGGCAAGATAATCCATCTTTGTTAAAGTTTGAATATTGGCCAAAACTTTGGGAGAACTCCTTGTTCTTTGTGAAAAACTATAGTGGGATCTCTATCACCTTACTTAAGCAGCTGGATAGTTAGAACCTTGGTTTGTCACCTCTTGCTAAGATGAACCTAATTGACATAGAGAGATTGCACTTTTTTAAACAGTTAACTAGAATTTGATGAGACAATTCTAGTCTGCTATGTTAAATATAAGCATTTTGGTACATTGTAACCCAGCTGAGACAAGCTAGTTGGGCAAGCAAGATTCTTACCTCAACAGATGAGAGAATCAAGAGATAGGAAGCAAATGGGTGATAATTGGAGCTGGAGTACGGATTAACCATGATCTAATAGAATAACATACAGGCTCAAGGACTGCTCCCATTCCCTATGTTCCAAATCACTTCCGACAAGTGTATCTTCAATCAGTTCCCACCAAGTTCCATTGCTAATAATTGTCCAGGAACAAAATGTTATCTCAAACAAACAAAGGCTTGATACATTGATTTTTACCCAAGGAAAGCACAAGCATTTTAATTTTACTAACAATGTTTTTCTTTCATTCTCATTATAGCAGATAATTCTCTGCCATTGCTATCATTTTTTTCATACATTTAGTTTCTGTTTGTTTTTCTCATTAAAAAAAAACTCTCAGGATTTCAGGTAAGGATTTTGATCAGAAACCTCATGAGCCAGTATTCCTAATTTATTGCTTCATTTGTGACTGCTGATAGAGCAAGCCAAATTTATTCTGATTTGCACAACCTGTGCCCATGTCTTGACAATGACTAATTATAACCTGCTTTAAAATAATGAAAGTGTCTTAAAGTGTCTAAATGCAATTTGTTACAAAAACATGTGGCACGGTGTATTATCCCAGCTCAGAGAAGGTTGATTGATTAGATAACACAGGGCATCAAAGAGTCTTTAAACATTACAAATGGATGGCCAGTCCCGTCCAAAGGTGCACTGGGAAACAATGCGTCTTTTTCTTGCCCCTCTGTATATTCCCTTGTAATCACGGAATAGTTTCTACAAGCTCTTCATTGTAGAATGAACCGTCAGGTAATATGCGAGGAGTAATTGCAGTGTTTGAACAAAGTAAGTACGAAAACATGCTGCTTTAATAGATTTGATCAGGCTTCATTTGAAACAGATCACCTTCCTGACAATGCAACAGAAAAATGTAACGAGACGACTGAATTAAGCCATGCCCCGAGAATGCTTTATTTAATTATTTTCCAGTTTTACACAAATAAATGTAAGAAAGCTTGAGCCACATTTGGCTGATGCAGAGTAAATAATTATGGATAATATTATCGTGGAGGTTTACTTGCCAGGACTTGTGGCTCTATGATTGCATATTAATGACAGATGTGTTGGTTGTTTCTGCTCATTATATGTTCTATTTATACATAACTGGAATGTACTTCGGTCTTTACAGCAGTGCGTGAACCAAGTAATTCAATTCACAAAACACTCTTCACACAATTAAAAACAGGGAGATAAATTCTACTCCACTGTGCATGGGCACATTTTATGAGCTGCACTACGCCTTATGCCAGTTGCAGAGTGTGTTAGTTTATGGCATGCATCACATTTTTTATGTTTAGTTGCATTGTACCTGCATTTTCTTTTAGTTCTTGGAATGTTTCAGAATGACATAAGTTGCCACATAATATGTGCCTGGAGTCACATGCTATCAGCAGGTAAAAGTGGCAGGTTCCTGTCCCTTCCCTGAAGGGCATTAATGAACCAGTTGGGTTTATATGACAAGCTGGCAACTTCAATTACCAGTATTTTGGATGCCAGCTCAGAAATTGCCAGACTGATTGAATTCAGTTGCAGAATCTGACGCGATGGTTTTGAATGTGTGCCTCTGGAGTTTTAGTCTGCCCATATTTGGAAAGAAGCCACTTTTACACATGACAATTTAATATACCATTTTGTATTTGGAGCTAATAGGACTTTAAACGTTCATTGTCTAAAACAGCTTGAGAAATAGTGCAGTGTGTTTATAGCTGCTATTGATACATTTATTTAACTGACTTTCCAAACTTGAATGGATACTAGGGCTGGGTGTGGTGTGCCAACCGGGCTGCAGTGGAATCGCATAGATGTTATTGATAATTTCAGAAAGTTTATATGTAATAAGCATTTCAATGAATCAATAACTTCCCAGTTGATAGGCATTTTACAGATTCCCATCATGAGTCAAAGACATCTATTATTATTCCTCAAGGCACCTTGCTTTGTTCTTTAGAATGCTTCACTGTAGGACTTCTGAACATTTATAGAGCATCATCAGCAACAGGGTATCCTTTGCCCCCAATGTGTATCGGGTTCTCATCTTTGCCTACAAATCTCGACAAAGTTACTGAAAGTATGCGTGGCAGACAGTAGTGCATTGTGTCAGGAATGTTGTGTGTTAGATTGCCTAGCAACACCACTTAATCTTGAGAAATCTAGATTGAAATCAAGGGTCTGTTTACAGAAGGACGAGTGGCGATAACAACAATATTTTGTGTTTACAATCTAAAAATAAGGTGGAATCATTAAAATAGACTTCATTTCTTCCCCTCCCATTCACATCATGAATGGTTCAAACGCTGTATGACAGATATCATCCTATTATTGATTGACATCTGTTCTTTGCATATATTATGTGTGCTCTGTTTATCTTCTCAACTGATGGTCACTTGTATCCCAGCACAATGCACCCAAAACAAAAATAGCTAAACATGCATGTCTCAAATTTGACTCAGGCCACGAAGCCACTTCTATTTAATGGCAATGTAAATAGAACAGAATTCAGCCTGCGCTGATTTGGTCTGAAATAGTACACAAAGTACCAGGTCCCAATTCCCAGCCGAATGTCAAAAACACATTCCTGAATGTAATGTCAGAAGAGCTGGTTCCATTTAGATTGATGGGTTCTCAGTGTGCTCCGCCACTAACGGGGCACCATGCATCCTTTACAAACATATGCCCTCCTTGACCCTGGCACATGCACAGATGCTGACTACATCAGTACATGCCTACAGGATGAATGTACAAGGGGAGAGGCTGCTGGGATTGCAACCTACTGACAGCTTTCATAATCCCGACATAGAACCTGCCTGAGTCAAAGTTACTTCATCACATTCGAGAACACTGAACGCAGAAATGGTCATAGACCAAGCTGACATCAGGGTAAAATGTGGGTCCCAAACTGGTGCTTATTGGTAATGGGATCTGTTCAACAATCCTACTGCAGGAGGCCTCTTACTTTGCAACCTGTACCCACCTTCCAATTCAGGCTGGCAGATTTGAAAGTTCAGCAGCATCATCAAATGGATTGGTTGCTCCCAAAGTGGGCAGGAGCCCTCAGGGGATTGGATAGATTATATTTAAAAACTCAAAATTCTGTGGGAGGGGGATTGTTGGGGCTACAGTGTTGCATTCCTGCAGGATGCCTCCTCTTTGGGCTACTGTGATTCCAGGTCTGAAATAAAACACACTCACATCCCCTCTGTACTACTACAGAGGAGTTCCAAAACTTAGCTCGCAGCAACCTCAAGTTCCGCCTTTAATGAAATATCCCTTAATGATGCAAATTCATTTTATTATCCATCATAGAATTAACCACTGACACCTTGTGAGCAGCTGGGACTTGAACACAGTCCTTCTGACTAAGAGATACTGTTCCACAAGACTCTCTAATTCACTTTATAACATGTTTTGAATCAATCTAACATGACTGACCTTGAGGGCAGGTGGGACTTGAACTCAGGCCTTCTGACTCAGAAGCACAGACTCTATCACTGTCTGACTAGAGTCTTTAAAAGGTACAAGTACTTGTAATCAATCAGTTCAGACATTTTATGACACATGTCGAGAGTGTGGTGCTGGAAAAGCACAGCTGGTCAGGCAATATCCGAGGAGCAGGAGAATCGACTTTTCAAGCATAAGCCCTTCATCAGGAAAGATTAGATGGGATTCAACATTCTTGTCTGGAGGCAGGGATTTTACAATTATAATTCATCTTTCAGTGTCAAGTCTATTGTTGTATCTAATTAATATTGGGAGAGTATAAACTACAATTGAGTCTTAAGGAGCAGAGGCACTTGTTAGATTAGATTACTTACAGTGTGGAAACAGGCCCTTTGGCCCAACAGGTCCACACCAACCCTCCAAAGAGCAACCTACCCAGACCCATCCCCCTACATTTACCCCTTCACCTAACACTAGGGGAAATTTAGCATGGTCAATTCACCTAACCTGCACAATTTTTGGACTGTGGGAGGAAACCGGAGCAAACCCACGCAGACATGGGGAGAATGTGCAAACTCCACACAGACAGTTGCCTGAGGTAGGAATTGAACCCTGGTGCTGACATCAGGCCTAACCCTGGCTAACCACTGTGCCACCGTGCCACCACTTGTCTTATGCAACAAGATGTAGCATGTTGCATGAGAGCAATAGACACAAGTTACATTAAAGTGTTAGGCACAATTATTCATGCCATCAGAAGCCAGAGATGATGTGTCTGTTTCCATCGGGACCTCCCATTTATTGCCAGACTGAGTTGAGCTTAGCACAGATTTAACATTAACTCTTTCAGAATCATTACCTTTTACCGCAATTCCTTCCAGGTATCTTTCCCCCCAGGTAGTTAACATTTATTCATTCAAGTTAACAACTGCATTTACATTACCACTACCCCATCTTGCCCAAGTCTCTGACTTAAAATCTCAGGTAAACTGGTAGGTTTCACAATTCTTCCAGAAGGCATTTATATCAGACCCGGAATGGAGGGATTACCTAATGAGCAAAGGCTTAACAACTTTCCTCACTGGAGTTTAGTAGAATGAGAGGTGATCTTATTGAAACATATAGGATTCTTAAGGGGCTTCACTGGATAAATGCTGAGAGGATGTTTCCCTTCGTGGTAGAATCTAGGACCAAAGGGCACAGTCGCAGAATAAAAGAATGTGAATTTAAGAATGAGATGAGGAAGAATTTCTTCTCTCAAAGGGTTGAGAGTCTTTGGAACATTTTGTTGTAGAGATGTGGAGGGCAGAGCCCTTGTGTATAACTAAGGCTGTGATAGATAGATTCTTGATCAGTAGGTGAATAAAAGGTTATGGAGAAAACAGGACAAGTAGATGTGATAAACTTGCTATCAATAAGAATTCTATTGAACACTGGAGCAGGCTTGAGGGGCCGAATTCTGATCCTATTTCATATGGTCTAAGACAACTAAATTCTTCAAAGGCTTACAGGGGATGAAGAAAGGGTGTTTCTTTGGTCAGGGGTGTCTAAAACAGGTATTAAACCATTTCGGATGGAGGATGAGAAATTTCTTCATTCATAGAGTAGTTAATCTTTAGGAATGTCTACTATATAAATTCAAAACCAAGCTTAATAGATTTCTTGATACTTAAAGCATTAAGGAATTTGGTAAAGTGCAGGAAAATGGTGTTAAATTAAAAGATCAGCCAATATCTAGAATAGATTAGAGTGGTGCTGGAAAAGCACAGCAGGTCAGGCAGCATTCGGGGAGCAGGAAAATTGATGTTTCGGGCAAAAGCTTGAAACATTGATTTTCCTGCTCTTCGGATGCTGTACTTGTTGTACTTTTCCAGCACCACTCTAATCTAGACTCTGATCTCCAGCATCTGCAGTCCTCACTTTTGCCAAGATCTAGAATAGTAGAGTACAACTGAGGGGGTTAAAAACCTATACCATCTCTGATGTTCCTAACTTCTTTCCCCGAGTGATTGGTAAAATTCAGACTCTGTTAATTTAATAAAGTGGACTAGCATAAATTGATGGTCTGGTTGATAATGTGAAGAGATTCTTCTGTGAGGTATTAAATGACTTAACAACAATCATGGCCTAGTAAAGTAGGCCTGACCAAGTAATGAAAAAATATTTACCTTTAATATTGTTTGGAAGAATATTGTTTTGAAAGCTTGAGGAAAATTGACTTATTTTAACTTTTGTGGAAATGCTTGGAATGGTTTCTTCAAAGCATTTCTTCAAATTTAGGACAGAGATGAGGAGGAATTACTTTTCCCAGAGAGTAGCGAATCTTTGCAATTCTCTGCCCAAGGAAGCAGTAGTGGCAGCTTCATTAAATATGGGTTTTTGGATGGTAGGGGAATTAAGGGTTATCGGGATAATGCAGGTAGGAGGAGCTGAAACGATGGAGAGATCAGCCATAATCTTAATGAATGGAAGAGCAGGCCCAATGGGCCACTCTTACTTCTATCACTATGAAAAGGGGTCACTGGTAATTCATTGTAAATGACATCACTGGTGATTGTTGCTAGCCTTAGTGGAGTCCTCTGATGCAGCTGAGTTGAAAAGAGATTCACTTGGAGATATGTTGTTTTATCTCACTCAACTGAGGTTAAGACTTATGAATAAACTGAGTTGGAAGAAAACTTACTATGAACAAGCTGCCCAGCAGATTTCTCCAATTTCTAAAAAAGAAACCCATACCAGGTTAAACGAATTTGTTCCTTTGAAAGAATGATTGATCAATTATCTCCAGATTGTACTCCATGAGTTAGCTGCGTCTGTAAGACTTTGGAGGTGATAATAAGTGATTTGTCATGTGACCACAGCAGCTAGAACATCAAAGCAATAAACTCCTGAATATCCTGTACTTTTTCAATTTGCCTCCAAGAACAAGACAATGGCCAAAGTTTTTTTTTATTTTCCAGAAAGTTAATACATATTTGCAAGGAGATCTGTTTTCCTTTCTCCCCCAGAAGAATATGAGCGTGTGTGTGTTTTAGGCATATTTATTAGGATAAGCATTTATAGCTCGATATTACTGACAGTGTAGATTTAAACAATTATTCAACATTATTGAACAAGTTCTGACCTATTAATAAACTAATTCTTGTGTTAATGAAAAAATCTGTTTAATTGATCTTGTTGTTTTAAACCTGATATGAATACGTACTCAATTGGTATTCGTGCTTAATAGAAAAAAAGCATTTTTATTTTAAGTTGTGACCTGCAGAATAATGGGACTTTAGCAAAGGTGGACTACTCCAGCCTCAGTCAGAACCCAATGTACTTTTCAACCTGAAGGCAGTATGAACTGTTCAAAATGTGCCTTTAACATATTAGGTACAAAGTTTTTTCTTCATTTTGTGTTACTTAGAGTCATAAAGATGTACAGCATGGAAACAGACCCTTCAGACAGCCCCAGCCTATTCAGCTTCTCTCTATAGCTCAAATTCTCCAAATCTGGCAACATCCTTGTAAATTTTTTCTGAACCCATTCAAGTTTTGCAACATCCTTCTGATAGGAGGGAGACCAGATTTGCACACAATATTCCAAAAATGGCCTAACTAATGTCCTGTGCAGCCATAACATGACATCCCAACTCCTATACTCAATGCACAGACCAATAAAGGAAATCATGCCAAATGCCTTCTCCACTATCCTATCTCCCTGCAACTCCACTTTCAAGGAACTATGAAACTGTACTCCAAGGTCTCTTTGCTCAGCAAGATGCACCAGGACTTTACCAGTAAGTGAGTAAGTCCTTCTCTGATTTGCCTTTCCAAAATACAGTACCTCACATTTATCGAAACTAAACTCCACCTGCTACTCCTCAGCCCATTGGCCCATCTGATCAAGATCCTGTTGTACTCTGAGGTAACCTCTCACTGACAACTACAACTCCAATTTTGGTGTCATCTGCAAACTTACTGACTATATCTTCTATGTTCACATCCAAATCATTTATATAAATGACAAAGAGCAGTGGACCCAGCAATGATCCTTGTGGCACACCACTGGTCACAGGTCTTCAGTCTGAAAGGCAACCCTCCATCACCAGCCTTTTTCTTCTACCTTCGAGCCAGTTCTGTATCCAAATGTTAACACAAAATCAGCGATTAATTAAATATTTACCAAGTTTTACTGATTCATAATATTTATCAGTCATCACAAGGCAGCTCATCACCACTACCATCTCAAGGGTAGTTAGGGCTTATCAATTAATACTGACCCAGCCAATGATTCCCATATCTCATCAATGAATAAAACAAAACGTCTCTCATTTACTTTGCTCAGCTGTGAACATAAAAATATTTTTACTCATTCACTTTAGAACATGCAACTTGCATCTTAAAAAAGAATTATGGACATAATCCATAGCTCAGTGTTGACCCTTTCATTTCTTGACCAGAAGACCATAAGATAAAGGAGCACAATTAGGCCATGCAGCTCATCAAGTCTACCCTGTAATTCGATCACGGCTATTTGTGGAAGCAGTGACGGTGACGGCAGCACCTGGGGGCACAGACCAGGGGCTTTGCTGGGGAGCCACAAGGCAATTGGTGTGCCCGAGCAGAACTCTGGTGGTTGGTGGCATCATGAAAATGGCTGGGGTCCCGGAGCAGCACCAGAATGGGACAATGTGGAAAGCCCAGCCTGGAGCATCTGCAGGCCCATGGCTAAAGAAGGACTATAATTTTAAATGTTGATTATTATTCACTACTTTGTACTGACAAGGACTGTAATGTTGAATTTTAACTTATTTATTTACTTTTCTACTCTTTATTTAAGGTTTTGTACTTAAGGTACCTTGTACCTAGTTTGGTGCCATGAATGATACTCCTGCATGCCTGTAGTTCAGTGCACTTGACAACAGAATCTAATTCTAATTCCAATTCTAATGATATGTTTCTCAACCCCATTCTCCTGTCTTCTCCCTGAAATCCTTGGACCCTTTATGAGTCAAGAACCTAGCTTTTCTAAGTTTGAAGCATTTGTATTAAAGTCAGACATACATACAAATTTGGAGCAGCAGCAGACCATTCAGCCCCTTGAGCCTTGCTCGGCCTTTCAACAAGAACCTGGCCTGGACAAATTTCCTATTGTTTTCGAGGTTAGCATTTGAAAGTTGCTTCATTGAGGGTGTTGTGAGGGTGAGATGATTTTAAAAGAATGGGAAGTGTGGGGCTGAGGTCATGAGCATTAACTGAATGTTGGCCAAACAGCCTATTTCTGCACAGTAAATGTTTTGAGATCTACAGTATCATTCCTGAAGAAGGGCTTATGCCTGAAACGTCGATTCTCCTGTTTCCTGGATGCTGCCTGACCTGCTGCGCTGTTCCAGCAACACATTTTCAGCTCTGATCTCCAGCATCTGCAGACCTCACTTTCTCCAGTAACATTTCTGTGCCAGATAAGGATAAAGAATGTCATTGTATTTCCCTGTTGTTTCTCTGAGCATGCTGTCCGTAGCTCAAAATTGTGAAATGAAAGTGAACTTCTTTTCTGCCACTTCAACTCCTTCATGATCATATCGAATGGCAGAGCAGAATTCAATGCCTTGTTCTTCTTTTCTTATCTTTTGATGCGTGTAAACACCACAACTTAACACCACAGCAATGACTACACATACCTTATAAGTCATGTCAGGCTGTGAGGTTTAAAAGGTGCCTACTCTCACAATTCTCCTCTTGATATGCATTGCAATAGAGATACATTAGGCGCTAGTTGCAAATTAGTACAGATCCTATTTCTGATCAGGAATAGCCATAAAGTCACATAAAGCGCTGTATCTAATCTGCAATACCTATAAAGCAGTGCTTTAAAAAGTCTCTAATCCTTTGGAACTGTAACTAACCACTGCCCTGCATGGTCTACCACTTTCCTGAGCTTCTTGTAATTGAACACAAAGCCCTGCTACCACTTTATTGCTTTTTGTCTGCAGCTGTCAACAGATAGAGTTTTAAGAAGAATTTTATCCACAAGTCATAAAAGTTTAAATTTAATGTTGAAGCCATGTTCCCCAACAGGTTCAATTTATGATGCTTTGCTCTTGATTTTCTTCTTTCAATTGTCTGTCGAGCTCACAAAACCCCACCCCCAACCTTGCTGGAGATTCTAGCTTAGGTTTTTTATTGGCATATTGTCTGAAGTCTATACATTTTTCAAATGGCCATTGTTACCTGAGAGTCTAGATCCTATCCTTACCTATTAGCTGAGCTTTCCTGTTTCTCATCTGGAGTGCTGGGAAGAGTTTATTATCAGTTTGTATTTTGCTGACCTTAGCAAACTCAATGCTAATCAGAAAATAAAGGATACTTCCTTCTCAGGTTAATTTTCATCTGTAGCCATAACATCGTCCATGGAGGGTCCAATTTGGTTCTTTTGTGACTTAATGGCATATTCACCTTGGGTTTCTGCCAAGAGGATAGATGAATGGAAGATATTCCCAAGGGGAACCTTGTTTTATTTAAATCAAGGATCACAACTACTTTGGCAAGGGGTTCTTCAATTCTACAGCCTCAATTCTGGAGATATCGGCCAAAGTTAAGACTACCGTCCTCTGCTGTCAAGTGGAACTGAACACCACCTATACAGGGACACACAACTAATCAGAGAACTCCATAGAATGCTTGGAGGAACATATTCGAGATAACACAGAACTGAATATGTTATCAATCAATTAACATGAATACGGAAAACTGCACAGGTACATCTTGAGCAATTGCCTGTGTGGAGTTTGCTCGTTCTCCCCATGTTTGTGTAGGTCCTTCTAGTGCTCCAGTTTCTTCGCACAGTCCAAAGATGTTCAGGTTAGATTAATCGACCATGGGAAATGCGGGGTTATGGGAATAGAGTAGAGGGTGGGTCTGTCTAGGATGCCGTTCAGAGGGACAGTGTGGATCTGATGGGCTGAATGGCCCGCTATTACTCTGTAGGAATTCTATGATTTTATGATTCTGTGTAAATAGCTGTAAAAAACTATCATGGCTCCAAAATCATGTCAGATGTTAGGAATCCTGCAGCAAATATCTCACCTCCTGTCTCCCCGAAGTCTGTCCATCATCTGCAAGGCACAAGTCAGGAGTGTGATGGAATACTCCACACTTGCCTGGATGAATGCAGCTCCAATAACGTTCAAGAAGCTTGACACCATCCAAGACAAAGCGCCACCTGATTGGCATGACATCCACAAACATTCACTCCATCCACCAGTGATACTCAGCAGCAGCAGTGCGTATCATCTACAAGATCTGCAGAATTTCACCAAGGTTCCTCAAACAGGACAATGCTAAACTGTGGCAACCATCATTTTGAAGTACAAGGTGCAGTGAATACCTAGCAACACCGCTGCTTGCCAATCCCTCTGCAAGCTACTCACCACCTTGACTTGGAATGTCATTCCTTCAACATTGTTGGGCAAAATCTCAGAATGCCTTCCCCCAGTAACATTGCAGGTGGACTGCTGTAGTTCAACAAAGCAGCTCATCATCACCCTATCATGGGCAATACGTGCTGGCCCAGTCAGCATCCACCGTGGTTCAGTGGTTAGCACTGCTGCCTCACAGTACCAGGGTCCCAGGTTTGATTCCACCTTCAGGCTACTGTCGGTGTGGAGTTTGTACATTCTCCCTGTGCCTACGTGGGTTTCCTGTGGGTGCTCTGGTTTCCTCTCACAGTCCAAAGATGTGCAGGTCGGGTGAACTGGCATGCTAAATTGCTCATTGTGTTAGGTGCATTAGTCAGTGGGAAATGGGTCTGGGTGGGTTACTCTTCAGAAGGTCAGTGTGGACTAGTTGGGCCGAAGGGCCTGTTTCCACACTGTTGGGAATCTAATCGAACAAATAAGAAAATGCCCTCCGGTTAGGGGAATCTCAATGTCTATCACCAAGAATGGTTTTGTAGAATCACTACTGACTGAACAGGTCAACTGAAGGACATAGCTGCTAGACGCCCACAGCAGGTGTAGAGAAAACCAATAAGAAGGAAAAACATACTTGACCTCAACCTCACCAATCTACCTGCTGCAGATGCCTATCTCTCAGGAGATCCATTTTGAATAAATAATTAATTTTTAAAACTTTTTTAAAGTAAGTGCTTACATTTCTGCAGCACCTTTCATGATCACGCCTGGTTTCATTCCTTTGTTGAGGTTTTTAAGCAATTTGACATAACTACTTGTTGACTATTTCAGAGGGCAGAGGCAATCCTAGGCAGTGGATCTGAAGTCACATGGGTGCTAGACTGGGTAGGAACAACAGATTTCCTTCCCTAAAGGATTTTAGTGAACCAGATTAATTCTCGTGACAATTGGTGCTTCGTTATCATTAGATTTTTAATTCCAGACTTTAAGGTTCAAATTTAAATTCCACGATTTGCCATTGTTGGATTCAAATCTAAGTCCCCAGAAAATTAATAGCCCAGTGACAATACACTGGACCACTACCTCCTGTCCTTAACAGAGTGCTGAAATAAAATACAGGTGATGTTCTTATTCATTAAGTCCTAAGTGACTCTTCTGTCCAGGTAACATTCTTGTTACAAACATCTATTAGTGTAGGGAGGTATGCATCATCTGAGTAATGATTAAGATGTATAACGTGAGGTGCCAGCCCTCAAATTAATCTTTGTAATGGCTGCGTGCAGCTCCAGTGAATGTAAACCTTTTCTATCAATCTATCCCCAGGTTTGTCTTGTGAAATAATGTGGCTCTTGGAGCTCATATCCCCTGAGAACCTATCAGTGCTGGTCAGTGCTTGGCCCACCCTTGTGAGCCTGGCCTGATGAAGGGCTTATGCCCGAAACGTTGATTCTACTGCTCCTCGGATGCTGCCTGATCAGCTGTGCTTTTCCAGCCCCACACTCTCAACTCTGATCTCCAGTATCTGCAGTCCTCACTTTCTCCTAGGTACCAATCAAGTCAACTTTTCCTTTTGAAATGAGAGGAGTTCCTCTTTTACTGAGTCTAAATTCCCAGCTGCAGCTCTCTTTAAAAGTCGCTTTGAAAGCTGCCATTTCCTGTAACCCAATATTCCTGGGCCATTTCTTTAATTTACTTTCTTTTGGCTCAATGCAATGAGCAGAAAGAGGACAGCCTGCCCAGTAAGCTAAGTTTGTGATTTCCTCTCACATTATAATGTATATGGGAAAGTTAATGGGAAAACAATTCCTTTGAGATTTTCTAAGCACAGTCGTTCATTTTGTTTATATTTTTAACCCGTGATTTAGCAGTCTGTAGCACAGATTGTGGGAATTAGCAAGATGCTATGTCACCACTCAGCCTCCAGCACTATTTATAACCATTTAACTAAATTTTCCTAATCCCTCTTAATTACGAATGGGTTACATTACAAAATGTATCAATTAGTAGCTGATTAACAAGTGGGTGTTATTTTAAGTCTATGTTATTATTTCTTTACTTTGCGCCACCTATTCTTTTCAGCTCCTTATAATAACCCTATTACTGTAACTTGAGGTGAAACAGGAATCTGTAAATACCTGACAGTATAAAATCTGATCACAGGCAAAAAAGCAACAAGACATTTGTTACATGACGAATCATCAATTATCATCACAATGACTCAAATTGTTCTGGTATGGAACTTTCTCCAATCCTAGTCTGCAGCTGTTCAGCAAAACAAATACACTATTTAAAAGTAACATTAAATGTAAATGTGAATCTTCAAGCATTCTTCATTTGAGGTATCCCACATAAATAATAACATCTTGCATTTATATTGCATCTTTATTCCAGAATGTTCTTGCAAGGTGTTTCACAGAAGATTATGAAGTGCAGACAAACTTCAATAACAAACATTTCAAGGTTGCAGGAAAAGAACGAGAGTGGAACGAGTTGAATAATGCTTACAAGGAGCTAGTCCAAGTACAACTGCACAAGTGACCTTCTGTGCTGTGTGAATTTTTTGAATAAAAATGGATCTTGAGGCAAAGTAGCAGATACTAAAAGGACTGACCAAACGTTGAATCTATGAGGTTGGTTAGAGAATGGAGCTTAATGGAGAGGAGTGATTGGTATGGTGGCTCAGCAGTTAGCACTGCTGCCTCACAGAGCCGTGGATCTGGGTTTGATCCCAGCCTTGGATGACTGTCTGTGTGGGGTTTGCATATTTTCTCTGTACCAGTGTGGGTTTGCTCTCACAGTCCAAACATGTGCTGGTTAGGTGGATTTGCCACGTTCAGTTGCCCAGAGTGTCCAGGGATGGATTAGCCATGGGAAATGCAGTGTTACACAGACAGGGTAAGGGGATAGGTCCATGTGGAATGCTCTTCAGAGAGTTGGTGTAGACTCAGTGGGTTGAATAGCCTAAAAATGTGTAATATAGAATTTGTTTTAAGACTCAACTTCAAGACAAATCACATGCAAAAATTTCTGAAGTAGGATCACTGGACCCACAATGTACACTCTGCTTTCTCTCCACAGATGCTGCCCGATCTGCTGAGATTTTCCAGGAATTCCCATTTTTGTTTCACATACTAATCCCCCTTTTTATAGTGTAACTCCTACGAGTTGCATAAAAGTATTGCATCCAGTACACATCCATCATACAAGGGAGTCACAGTTCAATGTGACATACTTTATTGTGAATACAAACAGTTTTCAAAATGTTGAAAATCTATCATTGACCCAGAACTGGAGATTTCCTTTTCAGTTTGCACTCATTAGTGACAATGCCAGAATGCATTTTCACCTACCAGCCTTTTCACCTGGAGTATAAAATATTGTGATTGCTTGAAATGAGCATGATTAGAGACAAAAACCTGCAGATGCTGGAATTCAAGGTAGACAAGCAAGAGGCTGGAAGAACACAGCAAGCCAGGCAGCATCAGGAGGTGGAGAAGTCAATATTTCAGGTGTAACCCTTCTTCAGGAATTGGGGTGGGTATGAGGGGAACTGCAGATAAAGGGGATGCCTGGGGCAGGGTGGTCACAGCACTCTGGCATTGGGAAAGGGACTCACTAAGTGCACGTCTGAGGGGGTCAGAGAACCTCTTCAAAGTGAGCATCCTTTGAAGAGACCTCACAATGGTGCAAACTTGGTTAGAGACAAAACAAAACTGCAGATGCTGGACTCCAAGGTAGACAAGCAGGCCCACTCCCTTATCTGCAGCTCCCCCCACACCCACTCCCAGTCCTGAAGAAGGGTTACGTCCAAAACATTGACTTCTCCACCTCCTGATGCTGCCTGCTGCCTGGCTTGTTGTGTTCTTCCAGCCTCCTACTTGAATTTAGCATTCTGGTATTGTCCTGATGAATGCAAGATAAAAATCTTCAGCAATATTTCTCTCTTTTCAGCAATACTCAAGTTCTACAACTTCCAAAATGTTCAGTTATCAATATCTCGAATGCCACTGGTCTCCATAACTCTAGCAGTCACTGTCTTTAACCTACTCAATGATTGGGTTCCCACAGCCCTTTGGAGTAAAGAATCCCAAAGGTTGACCACTCTCTGGATAACATCCAGCTCCCATTGGGTACCCACAGTTCCCAAATTTTAATCATGTAAGAAATGTGAATCTTGTTATTTATAATACAATATTTACAATATAATTATTAATGTAAATGCAAGATTTTGTTGCTGTTTCTATTGAAAGACTGTTCCAAAAATTATAGTATAGGATTACTCCCAAATCCTGAATTACACCCAAAACATTTGATATTTGAATAAACAAATCCAATAAAATTTGTCAGGTCATGTTGCGGCTGTACAGGACATTGGTTAGGCCACTGTTGGAATATTGCATGCAATTCTGGTCTCCTTCCTATCGGAAAGATGTTGTGAAACTTGAAAGGGTTCAGAAAAGATTTACAAGGATGTTGCCAGGATTGGAGGATTTGAGCTATCGGGAGAGGCTGAACAGGCTGAGGCTGTTTTCCCTGGAGCGTCAGAAGCTGAGGGGTGATCTTATAGACGTTTTCAAAATTATGAGGGGCATGGATAGGATAAATAGACAAAGTCTTTTCCCTGGGGTTGGGGAGTCCAGAACTAGAGGGCATAGGTTTAGGGTGAGAGGGGAAAGATATAAAAGAGACGTAAGGGGCAACTTTTTCACGCAGAGGGTGGTACGAGTATGGAACAGGCTGCCAGAGGATGTGGTGGAGGCTGGTACAATTGCAACATTTAAGAGGCATTTGGATGGGTATATGAATAGGAAGGGTTTGGAGGGATATGGGCTGGGTGCTGGCAGGTGGGACTAGATTGGGTTGGGATATCTGGTCGGCATGGACAAGTTGGACTGAAGGGTCAGTTTCCATGCTGTACATCTCTATCACTCTATGACTCGAAGTATAACTCTGTGTCTGTTTGGATTTTGACCAATATGTTAATTTCAGAGCTATGGACTGTGTGGATAAACTGATTTTCTGATCTGCATTGTTGATAGTACAAGTATGTCTTAAATAAGTGTGGGTAAGGAAATAGATGAGAAGTCACAATATTCATTTTCAGATAAACACCAAAAACATTTCTCCAAATCGTTCTCTCAAAGTCTGTAGAAAACCTCTGATTCTCCAAAAATATACGATTGGATATCTTGAAAGTGTATTTATGTGAATGCCCCCTGATGATAGCCATGATGCTTTTATTGGTACAGTAAATCATCATGCCAGAATGAGGTGGAAGACTGGACTCCAAGGTAACCAGACACTCCCTCAGCATCTGCACTGATCTGTGTGGAGACAGAGATCTGGACAAGTGTGAAGGCAGCATGACCCTGGCTAACAGCTGATTACCCAGTACTAGGAAGTTGAAAAGCCTAATGCAAATTGCAAGCCAAATCTTGGATAATAGCAGTTTGAACATTCACAAGAAATATTGGAGCATTCTGTTGCAATGTGGTCTGGAGTTGTTCTGCCCTCCACTAAATGACTGTGCATCGGCCCTTCCAGTGTTGTGTTTTCCACAGACCTGAATGTCTGCACAAAATATTTTGCTTCATTAGCAGCAGTCATACTATATGTATATATCACTGCAGTCCTAGTGTGTACAGGGAACAATTCCAGCTCATGCTTTTGTCCACAGGTTTATAATCCCTGCTTACCCCTTTGCCTGAACCACTTGTTCCTCTTGATTTTGTACTAAGTTTCATCTACTGTCTCCTTCTGAAACTAATAATTTTTTTAAAATCTCAAATAGATAGAGTCATCCTGATATTTGTGATAGAGGGAATCAGTGATGAGAGTTTAGGCTTGTCTCCAGCACTGGCTACTGAAGCTGGCTCTTCAAGAGACTGTTGACAAAATTAAGGGGACCATATGTGGAAATCCTGACAACAAGATATCGTTTTAGAAAAAAAACTTGTGTGCCCAAAATGTTATTTGGCAGCTGCGGTGTACAGTGCATGTCTGAATGAAGGGAGTCTTCAAAGAAGATTCATTTTCCCTTTGTTTCTAAATGAGGAGCTCTCCTTCTCTGGCTTATTGCTGCTGCACCTTTAGAGCTCCAGCTGAAAAAGTAACACATTTATCCTATTTGTTTCTTTCAACTGAATTGAAAAGGTTCACAATTAAACTTGATGCCCAGCCACACAGAAAGCAGTAGCAACTGCTCCTGTAATGTGTGCTGCTGCTCCTGTAATGTGTGCTGCTGCTCCTGTAATGCAAGAAATGCCTTCTTCCCAACCAGTGACCAATTCAAGGGGCCAGTCTGGGCAGGGTACCCACTGTAAATACTTAGTTTGACCCTGAGAGAAAATAGGTTCCGCTTTTCTTAAATCAAACCAGCAGAATTAGAATTTAAAACTAATTTGAGGGTCTGAAATGGAGCATCTCATTTCCAGCGCCTTTGGGGTGACCAATCCAGAGTCAATCACTGCATTATCACAAATTATTACTGAATGTTGCTGTTTCTCGCTGAATGTGCAGTGGAGGCATTGATGCATGCATTGATCTTGATTTTCCAACTATTTTAACATTTATGAATTGTACATAATGAAACTCATGCTCTTGATTGGCATTGCAAAATATGAGACCTGTGGCTTGTATATATCCAATGTAAAGTCTCAGCTATTTAGCTCTACCACCTTCCGCAGTAGTTTTAGCTAACTATTGCTCACTTGGTAATACCAAGGTTGGACTGCTGACTCTGGAGTTGCTGAAACCCAGTTAGAGTGGGAGGTTTTGCTGCCACCTCTGGTTTTAACACACTACAGCTATTCAAGAAGACAGCTTAACACTGCTTTCTGCAGGATGTTTAGGGATGGGCAATAAACAATAGCCTGGTCAATGATACCCATATCCCATGAGCAAATAAATTAAACATATCCGCCACAACAGTCATAAATGCAACTTTAACCTAATGTCCTATCAGGAGATTGAATGCACCACTAGCTTCATATCCTGACCAATTTTACTCTCCAGCAGGATCAATAGGTATATCATGCCACATTGGATATTAGACCGAATACGGTGTTACTTTGGCCTCTTGACTTAGTTTAATAGTGGTTCTATTTCGTGTAAAATTTTAATTCTGAAAAAAAAATGTGCTTTTATATTGTTCTTTAGCTGAAGAATCTACTGCTGAAAATGTGTTGCTGGAAAAGCGCAGCAGGTCAGGCAGCATCCAAGGAACAGGAGAATCGACGTTTCGGGCATAAGCCCTTCTTCAGGAATGAGGAAAGTGTGTCCAGCAGGCTAAGATAAAAGGTAGGGAGGAGGGACTTGGGGGAGGGGCGTTGGAATTGCGATAGGTGGAGGGAGGTCAAGGTGAGGGTGATAGGCCGGAGTGGGGTGGGGGCGGAGAGGTCAGGAAGAAGATTGCAGGTTAGGAAGGTGGTGCTGAGTTCGAGGAATTTGACTGAAACAAGGTGGGGGGAGGGGAAATGAGGAAACTGGAGAAATCTGAGTTCATCCCTTGTGCTTGGAGGGTTCCCAGGCAGAAGATGAGGCGCTCTTCCTCCAACTGCCATGTTGCCATGGTCTGGCAATGAAGGAGTCCAAGGACCTGCATGTCCTTGGTGGAGTGGGAAGGGGAGTTGGTCCGGGGTGGTTGGTCCGGGTGTCCCAGAGGTGTTCTCTGAAACGTTCCGCAAGTAGGCGGCCTGTCTCCCCAATATAGAGGAGGCCACAACGGGTGCAGCGGATACAATAGATGATGTGTGTGGAGGTGCAGGTGAATTTGTGATGGATTATATCCTTGGTGGTGGGGTCCGTTTGGAGGTGGCGGAAATGACGGCGGATGATACGCTGTACATGGAGGTTGGTGGGGTGGTAGGTGAGGACCAGTGGGGTTCCGTCCTGGTGGCGGTTGGAGGTTTCCAACACCCCTCCCCCAAGTCCCTCCTCCCTACCTTTTATCTTAGCCTGCTGGACACACTTTCCTCATTCCTGAAGAAAGGTTTATGCCCGAAACGTCGATCCTCCTGTTCCTTGGATGCTGCGCTTTTCCAGCAACACATTTTCAGCAGTAGATTCTCCAGCATCTGCAGTCCTCACTTTCTCCTTGAAGAATCTACTCCACAGTTTAAAGGAAGACAAATACCACAACTCTGGCATCTTTGAGAAATTTAAAAAGGGCGACTCTAGATTACTGCATAGATTCCTTGGGCAGTTGGATTGGATAAACTGAAGTAGCCAACTTCTGGACAGATTTCACTCCTCAGCCAAGAACTCTGATCTGCAATTTACACAGGAAAATTGACAGAATTGCTAAAACACTGCTCAAAAGTCTCATGTACTATAAAACTGAATTTGCCTCATTCACTCACAACAGAACAGAAGAAATAGCAGCAGTAGACGACCATCTGGCCTTTCAAGTCTACTCTGCCATTCAATAAGATTATGGCTGATCTACCCATGGATCCAGCTCCACCTACGAGGCCACTCAACATAACTCTTAATTCCTTTGCTGTACAAAAATCTATCTTTGCCTTAGAAACATTCAACAAGGTAGCCTCAATTCCTTCACTGGGCAGAGAATTCCATAGATTCACAAACCCTTGAGAGAAGAAGTTCCTCCTCAACTCAGTACTAAATCTACTCCCCCTTATTTTGAGGTCATGTCCCTTAGTTCTAGTTTTGCTCGCCAGTCAAAACAACTCCCTGTTTTTATCTTATGAAATTATGAAAATAATAGATATGTTCCTGTAAGATCCCCCCCCTCATTCTTCTAAATCCCAATGAGGATAGTCCCAGTCTACTCAATCTGTCCCTACAAGCCAACCCTCTCAACTCCAGAATTAACCTAGTGAACCTCCTATGTACCCCCTCCAGTTCCAGTACATTCTTTCTTCAGTAATGAGACCAAAACTGTATACAGTACTCCAGGTGTGGCCTTACCAGCATAATAAAAGAGTGAACGTCATAATTGAAGGACAAAAGTTTCATTGTCCCTTTTTCCAGCACTACATACCAAAATGGATCATGGCTCCAATCTTGGATTATCCAGTGGAATTAATAGATAGAAAAACCCATATGGTGTGAGTGTTCCAAACATAAATGCTCCAGAGGAAGGTAATCAGCAATTTGTCAAAGAGTGCTGTGCTGGAAAAGCACAGCCGGTCAGGCAGCATCCAAGGAGCAGCAGAATTGGTGTTTCGAGCATAAGCTGTCAATCAGGAATGAGGTGGTGGCCCAAGGGGGCTGAGAGATAAATGGGAGGGGTAGGGTGGGGCTGGAGGGATGGTCCTTGGATGCTGCCTGACTGGCCGCGCTTTTCCAGCACCGCACTCTTGACTCTGATCTCCAGCATCTGCAGTCCTCACTTTCTCCTAACCAGCAATTTGTGCCAGCAGAATTCACAAGCTGGGCCCTAATCTCTCAACTTCGCTCTTTAAACTGTCCTGTCTGTCTCTGCTCTCAGGCCAGTCCTTAAAAACATACCCCTTTAACCAAGCTTATTGTCATGTCCTATTATTTTCTTCTGTAAAATTTTGTTTAATATTGTTTTTGTGGAACACCTTACATTACACTAAAGGTGTCATACAACTGCAAATTATTTTTGTTTGTGTTATGATAACTAATATTTATCTAGTGCCTTTACACAGCTTATCTCTTGTAGATGTTCAGATGTTCCCACCCTGCCAACATAGCCTCAAGGAAGTTAACACTGGGCAAGGCAATGAGACCGTGCATGCTATATTGAACACTGTGGCTCTCCTACACTTAATCACCAGATAGGCAAATGCACACAAACGTTTCCCAGTTTCAGTCAACAGCAGATTGGTGTTTTTCTCTTCTAAGTGCAAATTTGTCAAAACAAAACCCACACTTGAGCATATGACACCTCTCATTGTTTGTGTAATTGTCCTTTCTACACCCTCTTTTCTCTTCTATGGGTCTTCATAATTATGGTCAAATTACGAAAGGCAAATGTCAGCACATTCTGATGCCAAGCATTCCTTGGACACTGATAAAACACATTAGCTACAAAATCACGAATATGTCAAATGCAGACTTCAGGCCAGCACAAAACAAATGTCAAATTACCTTTAACTGCTTTGTGGACTGCGTACAAGCTGATTTTTGAAATTACAAAGTGAATAATATACTTCTACACTGTACGAGAGCACATTTATTCTTGCTCAATCAGCACGCCCCAGTTAACAGGCTACATTTACGAGTATTTTACCCAAACAACAAGCAACAATAGTCCTGAAGTCCAAGTGCGGCCACATACAGAGAGAAATTGTTTTGAACAGATCTGACTGAATCATATTTTAAAAAATCACGTTCTTGTATAATTATCAGAGAATTTGTACAGAAGTAGGCCATTTGTCATGCTCATGTCGGTTCTTTAAAAGACACGCCAAATTAGTAACACCCTCTTTCTGCTTTTTCCCCATAGCACTTCAAATATTACCTTTTCAATTACAAACCCATTTCCCTTTGCACTGAAGCACTGAGTCTACTTTCACCATCGTTTCAAGCAGTGCCTTCCAGATACATAAGGCGATACGTAAAAAGCATTTCTTCACATTTCCTCAGTATTTTACTCATTATCAACGTGTCATCTGGTGTCTGACCTTCCAAATGGGGAGTGGTGGCAGTGGTGTAGTCATTGGACTAACAATCCAGATGCCCAGCAATGTGCTGGGAACAGGGGTTTGAATCCTTTTGTCACAAATGATGAAAATTAAAATTCAACAAAAATCCAGAAGAAGTCTTCAGTGTAGAGGTGACTATATAAACACTGGTGATTGTCATGAAAATACATCTGGTTCACCAACAAAAACAGAAGTTGTTGAAAAAGCTCAGCAGGTCCAGCAGCATCTGCGTAGAAAAATCAGAGTTAACGTTTCAGGTTCGGTGACCTGATGAGTTTTTCCAGCAACTTCATTTTTTTTTCCTGATTTTGAGTTTCCACGGTTCTTTCGATTTTTATCTGGTTACTAATGTCCTAACCTGGTTTTGCCCACCTATAATCCTAAAAATTTAACCACCCTCTTGCAAATTAGGGATTTGCAATAGATGCTGGCCCATTCAATGGTGCTCATATCATTTGAACAAAGGAAAAGAAAGTTCATTATTTTAGTTTATCCTATTATCCATAATTTTGAACACTTCAAATAAAGTTCCCGTTAACTTTTTCTGCTCCGAGAACAATGTCAACTAGTCTCACTAGATTACCGAAAACCCCTCATCCTCACTTTCTTAAAACACTTCCTGATTCAAACATTCCCTGCCCTGAACATCAGTCAATTGTCAGTCCCTTGACTCAGGAACTGGATTTTTTTTATTATCAAAAATATACTTTATTCATAGAAATCTTTGGTGCATGTACAGTTGATGATGCCATTCAAATGTAGACTGTCTTTATTTTCCAAGATCAAATTAAGTCAATGTTCACAATTCTCTATGTTAATCATCCAACCTCTTGGCATTTAGCTGAGGCATCAGCGGGGCCCCATTACTGAATGGACCCTGTTATTCTTCGGCAAAAGGACCCTACACGGTGATCTTTCCCCACCGCACCTTAGCAGTGGCTGCCCCAAGCTTTAGCATGTCCCTCGGCACATAGTCCTGGACCTTGGAATGTGGATGTTTGCAACACTCAGTCAGGGTCAACTCCTTCAACTGAAGGCCAACAAGGTTCGGTCAGACCAAAGAGCGTTTTTCACCGAGTTGATGATCCTCCAGGCACAGTTGATGTTTGTCTTGGTGTACATCCCAGGGAACAGACCATAGAGCACAGAGTCCCACATCACGGAACTACTTGGGACAAACCTTGACAAACACCACTGCATCTGTCTGCAGACGTCCTTCGCATAGGCACATTCCAGAAGGAGGTGTGTGGACAGTCTCGCCCCCTCCACAGCCGCTTTGAGGGCAGTGTGCGGTGGTGCAGAGAGTCCGGGCATGCATAAAGGATCTCACAGGCAGAGCCCTTCTCGTCACCAGCCAAGCAATGTCCTGGTGCTTGTTGGAAAATTCTGATGATGATGAGGCATTCTGTAAGATGACTGACAGTCTGCACAGGGAACCACTTCACAGGATCTGCCCTCTCCTTTCTCCGAACGGTCTCAAGGATGCTGCATGCTGTCCACTTCCTGATGGTCTTATGGTCAAAGTTGTTTTTGCATGGTGTGCCTTGGCGTCAATGTTTCTGGAGCACATCAGAATGGTAGCCTGACATCCACATCAATACTCTTGACAGAGGGAGTCACAGAGTAATATTCGAGTGCACAAGCCTTCCCTGATCTTTCCCCTTCTTTAATAATTCACAACTTGGAGATCATTTTTTATATCCAACTGTTGTCCTAACAAAAATCCTTTGTGCTCATTCAAAAAAACAAAATTGGTAAATCCAGTTAATCTGACCTCTCTGCGCTCTGCTGTGATCGACACATGCCACTAGTTGAACCTAGCTTCACGTTATCTTGGGCATTCACCCAGAGTGATAATGGGTCCTCCATATAGAGTGGTATAAACCGTACCTTTGCATAGCATGACAATGGACATGTCTCATGTATTAAAACATTTGAGTATTTGCACCAAGACATATTTCAAGAAAGTTTTGAAAAATTTAAAAAAGACCTGTTCGGATAAAGTACTGAATATATTTGTAATATACACCATTTTCAAATACACTTTAATTATAAATCAGACTTGTGGTTAAATAGAAACCAAAACAATCAAAGGGACAATTTAAAACTGCAGTGTAAACATTTCAGCATGAATTCTGCATTGGCTGAGTGCTCAAATTATCCATAGAAAATAATGTCTGGAAATTGGAAGTATCAAATAATATCAATAGGATTGACTGAAGTGTTGAATTCTGTGACATTTCTGATGGAAGCTCAAGATTGTGTTTTTTAAGTATTAATCAGGATCTACAGTTCAGTTGAAGAGGACAGAGGATTTTTACAACACGTGTCTTGCAAACTTGCCACCAATATCTAGTCTTAAACATTTGATCTTAGATATGTTGCATACAAAACACAATACAATTGGACATTGCATGCAAAGTAAACATGGGCTTTCTGGCGAACAATGATGGGATCAAACCTTACTCCTCATCTCACTGTGGATTTCCTCTGGCTGTTTACAGCTTGAAGAAAAGACCCCACAGTGCCCTCTAACTATCAAGGGCAACTCAGTCTAGGGTTGGACAAAGAGGCTAAAAAGGGTCTGTGAGATGCTTGACCTTTTTGGCCTGTCCTCAGGCCCTGAGAATATCTTTGCCCTTTTAAAAAAAATTCTGCTCCAGGGTAAGGATTCAGTGGACACTCTGTCCCCTGCACAAAGCCCAGGAATGAAAGCAAGGAGTGGAGAGAGAGGAAAAAAACCTCAATCACAATCCTCTTATCAACACCTTCAATCACTTATCTGATAGCCGGTGTTTGGCTGGAAATTAAAAAAAAGTGACAGAAAAGATTTAAAAAATGTGAAAACAAAGCAGTGCTGATTAATGTGTGTGAATAGCCCAGCAGCAAATGTCAAGGCAAGTTATTGTAATTTATCAGATGTGGGTGCTGTCATAAAAAAAGGTCTGTGTTCAAAATGTCATAAATAGTGGAAAGTCAATTATTATAAAATGCAAAGCTTTTTAATTAGTTTACTACTTGGCTGATAGGCCACAAAATTCAGTCAACAATATAGTTTGTGGCTGGATATTAATCAGTTAGAAATCCCATTTTTTTCCCCCAAAAATAGAAGAAGAAATAGATTAATCTAACAAATTAGAAAACATTGTTTATTTTCAGGGTAACTGACAATTCTGCTTTATGTACAAAAGAATGGTAGTTATTCTACGTGTGAATTACCATTTAACTGTCTTCCCTAGAGATCATCTCATCAACCCCTTCCCCCTCCCTTCATCCCAGAATAAACAGATTATCTCACTGGTGACAGGGAGGTCCAGACGGTCTTTCACTTCTGCAGGAGGAGTATCATAACTCACAAGTGCCTGTGTCATTCACACTTGTGAAAGAACCCCATAACTCACCGTCATTGCTGAGATATCCTTGATGTCTTTTGCGGCCCTCATCGGCAATAAATTTCAGCAGAGCTCTAATTTCAGCACTTTGAATACTGCATCATCTGTAGTAATTAATTCAACAATAGGAAACAAGGTAATCAATAATCAACACAAAGATGTGTATCATAGATGAATAAGGCATGTCAGAGGTATCCTTAATCTTATCCTGTGCTGCATTTTTCACTTTCAAGATGCATTACTCTCTGATAGAACCCCTGTGTTACAAAAAAAATGAACTGAAAATAATAGCATGAGGAATGTTAAAGAGGGGGAGGCTTGCAATCTATGGCCTATCTATTAGTAAGATAACATGGGGCAATTTGGAGCTTTTTAAAGATTGGATGAATGATTTGCTTTCTTCTGTAGCTGCAACACTGCTAAATGCTAATAAATTGGTCTTCCTTCCCAATCTTCACCATTCTATCCATCTGGCAAAATCTCCAGACGATAAAACCCCTTGTCTTGTGGCCTCCCTCTCCACTTACCCTATTCCCAGTGGCAAATCCTTTAGCTAACCTAAACCGACTGTTTGAATTCCTCACCTACTTACCTATTATTTTCCATCTAACTGTTTTCCCTTAATGGCTCCTTACATTCCTATTTGTTGGCTAAATTTTTGGTTGGCATCTTAATTTCTCTTCCCATCACCACACATCTATCTTCTATCTGTGAATCACCTTGGAGACATTTTTTGCTTTGAGCTAAAAGTGTCATGAAAATTCAAGTTGCTGCTCTCGAATGTCATTCTGTTGACCAAGCCATAAATTTCAAAAAGAGAGTTTACGACGTATTACAGTGATGGTGCTGGAAGAGTTAATTCCCTCATTCCCTCCCACTCCAGACAGTCGTGCTGTAGGAAATTCCGCAGCTGGTCTCACAAGTTTACAGCTAAATAAATGAATGCACACTTTCAAAGCAATCATGTTTTGTGGCTTTTAGACATGGTGCATCAAATTATATCTGGTAGTTACAGGGCCATCAGGGAGTATCATATATCAGCCTTCAAAAGAACTTAAATGCTAGATATGGTACAGTTTACACTTTTCCCTGTACATGCCTTCTGCAGACTTTTTGGCTCAGAATAGCTAATTGTGCACCACAGTGGCAGGAGCTTTGTGGATAAGTAATTAGTGAGAAAAATTCTCTTTCTTTTTCAGTTTTTGGAAAATGTTTGTGTTCGAGTGTGTGCGTGCATGCGTTAGTGTTGGTCGAGGTGTGTGACTGATGGAGTGGAACTGTAGAGTGAATATTTTATTACTTTGTACTCAGTGACAGCATCAAGATTGTCATGTTTGGCACAGGTCAGATGTAGTGTGGTGTTCCCTCATGTTATCCGAATAGTTGTTTCAATTCTATTTTAACAGTATATGAGTAAAAAAGAATGAAAATCATTAAGCGAACTCTTGCTGCTATTAACGATGTAACAATTTCATTCTTGGGGCTGCTGCAAGCATATTTTCATGAGTAATGCATGCCTGAGCTAATCCTCAATTAGTTTTAGGGAACTTTCAACGCGTGGTATAGGTCGGATGATGTAAGACTGCCTTCAGGAGTTAGCTTCATGCTGTTTTAACTTTGCACCAACCACAGGCGCACTCAACCACTGCATAGCTAAATTTCACAGGAGTGCAAAGGACTGTCAGGAACATTTTGCAATTTTTTTATGACTAAACCTTTAAAGGTAAGCAGACTGTCCTATTGTCAGCTACCAGTAATAGGATTTAACCAAAATGTGGGAGGCCCACACTCAATTTCATGATGAGTGGATGTTTCAGTATCAGCAGTAATACTGCAATCTATTGGTTGCCCACCACCACTGAGTTGAATATCTCTGATGGTCTGTCATCCTTGCTAGCTCACTGTTCACACATCAGCCTGAGGGAGGAAGCATGAAGTGTCGACATTATGACATTGCTGGATCAAAATCATGTAAGTTTGAACAGTTGGCAAAGCTCACTCTCAATATGCGCCAGCCACACCCCACTCCCAAGCACAGCATATACATTAGTTTCCCTTTCCAGATAAGCGAACCTTCAAAGAGTAAGATTGTCCAATTAGATCCAATTGCCTTGTATTGGAAGGACATTTCGGACATTGGCCTCACATCCATTGGGATCTGCATTAAGCCTGCTAAACTTGACTCAAATAGAAGCTTTAATGGACAACCGAAATAACTGACTGGCTGTCCATCTGTCTTTGAGATGAACTTGTTAGCTCAGTTCTAGAGTTTGAGGTCTCACTTCACTGTCCAAGTTAATGTTTAGTTTAGAATACTTAGACCATTAGATATATAAGCAGAATTACACCATTTAGACCATCGAATCTGCTCCCCTATTGAATCATGGCTGATATATTTCCAAACTTCAGAACCAGAAATGCACTCAACTTGGCTCTCCACAGTTCACCAGAGAGGGTGTGTAGAATAATGGAGTTAATATCAAAGTTGTAAATATTGGTGATGAAATAATAATGTCAGAATCACTTGAGTCGGTTGAAAGTTTGGAGGAGGCAGGATCTTCATGAGGGTATGATGTATCTGTACATCAGCTGTAAATAAAGAGTCTTGAAATAGAAGACTCAAGGCAGCAACCTTTGGGAGATTAAACAACCCCAAACTCGATTACACAACAAAAGCACAGCAACGGCGCAAAAGCAAACATTTGTGAAGAGAATCTCAAGGTTAAGAAAGTAAACCAAAAAACTTAAGACTTATGAAGATGTCAGGAAGCACATAATGGCAGCAACAGTGAGTTGGACCACAGACTCAGAGACCAGGCAGCAAGGAACAAAGACTCAAAGTCGTGAACAGAGGTACAGGCACAGCAGGAAATGCAAGAATTCTCCCAGGGCTGACAAGAAACATGGAATCTAACCTAGCATTCCCACCAGAGTGACACAACATGCCGTGGAATAGAAGAGAAGGTTCACCAGATACAGAATTACTTTATGCATGGACAGGAAAAACCAGAAAGTGGAGAGCAGTATTTATTCTATGCTGTTACCATTGCTAATGATGTATTAACAAGACAGGGCATTGATGAGATTATAACTTAGTCTCAAGTGGCAATATAGACACTTTGCTCATTTATCAGTGTTAGTTGGAATGTAATTATTGAACAAACAAAGTTTAATAGTTAGAAAGAAAAAGTCAGGTGAAAGAATAGATTTTTTTATTAATGATCTTTATCATTTGATGGAGACCTGCACTTAGGAAAATTTAAGAATAGCATTAATTCCTGATGAACCATTGTCAAGACTGCAGATGAGATGTTATCGAACCTCCTGGAGGAGAGACTTTTTAATACTGGAGAAATCAAGTCAATTCATGAAGCAAACTGAGCTCAGGAAGCAAAAGTGGGCATGATTTTGAGTCAAAACTGAAGGCTTGTGGAAGAAATTGAGTGAGGCAATTCAATGTGTAGGCCTCAAAAGGGCAAGAAGTCTTGGTCCATCAAAAAGAGGAAAAGCAAACCAAAAGGCCACACGACCAGGAAGAACGTCCAAGAATGGGAGCGTAGCACCAAAGCTATTAACTAATTGGTGACTCACAAGCAGACGGCCAATCCCTAAAGCAAGTGTTTGAATAACCAAAATGAACAGTCCAAGACTTTCCTGGGGGAAAATAAATGATACTGAAAACAAGTATTAAGACCTGGATTGATTAGAAGTTGATGGACAAACTAGATGATTTTAAATTAGATCAAGGAGCTAATGTTTCAGTACTATCAGCTCAAGTTAAATAGCTCAAACAAATTACATTAGAAGCATCACACATTAACTTACATGGTCCTGGAGGAACTTCAACACAAGTAAAAGGCTCAATCATAAGAAAACTCCAGTGGAAACAATTAGCAATCCTTGAATCTCTGTTATTCAGAATAAAGATTTTTCTCTACTAAGTAGAAAGGCATGATTAAAGTTGAGATTAACCTCAAAAGTTGATGAGTTTGTTAACGTCGTACCTATGATGAATTGCAAAGTGAGTTATTGAAATTTCAGGAAGAATTGTGTTAATTATAAAACCAACTATCATGTTTACCTATGAGGTTACATTAAACCAAATTGCTTATTTACTCCACAAGCCAGGCTTGTCTGCTACTCTTAGACAAAGTGAATGTCAAAATAGAAACTATGCACCAAAGGTTCAGTCCATCGGTCACTTTGGCAACAAGATGGGGTCCAAAGATGGTTAAGATCTCAAAACCAAATGGCTCTGGGAGAATCTGCTTGTGCTTATCTCAATAGTGGGATGCAAGGATTCACCCAATAGCCTCATTGTATGAAAGCTAAACAAAACATTAGCTCCTTGATCTAATTTGTGGGCGGCACGGTGGCACAGTGGTTAGCACTGCTGCCTCGCAGCGCCAGAGACCCGGGTTCAATTCCCGCCTCAGGCGACTGACTGTGTGGAGTTTGCACATTCTCCCCGTGTCTGCGTGGGTTTCCTCCGGGTGCTCCGGTTTCCTCCCACAGTCCAAAGATGTGCAGGTCAGGTGAATTGGCCATGTTAAATTGTCCGTAGTGTTAGGTAAGGGGTAAATGTAGGGGTATGGGTGGGTTGCGCTTCGGCGGGTCGGTGTGGACTTGTTGGGCCGAAGGGCCTGTTTCCACACTGTAAAGTAATCTAATCTAATCTAAAACTAGTCAAGAATGCTCAATTTATCAAACTTGATGTGAACACTGGATTCTGGCAGTTATGTCTGGACAACAAACAAAATCTGGATTGCAAATTACATTCATAACATTCTTTGACACTATTGTTTTAATGGATTTGAAATTATTTCCCTCCAGAATTTTTTTCAGAGAATTACATCCAACATATTAGAAGGCATCGAGGGTGTAACTTGCCAAAAATGTGATTTATTGATAGATGGATCTATAAACCAAAAAGAGTCAGAGATAGTTATGAAAAGGTTAATCTGAGTTTGCCAAGTCATTCATGTCATTGCAATTACTGTGGTTTTCTCAAAAGCAAAAGCTATAAGAGAATTTCTGTAAATGAGGAATAGCAAAGAACATCAAAGATTCTTTGGTATGGCAAATCAAACAGGTTAATTCCTGTCAAACTTTCATGATTTCAGCGAGCCCTTGAGATAACGTTTACAGCAGGATTAACAATGGCATTCCAATTTGGACCAGCAAAAATGATTTTGGAAAGATTAAACAACTCCTAACCTCTTCAGGAAATCTTGACACCATAAGATCCACATTTACTGACAATAGTAGAGTCATAGAGATGTATAGCACAGACCCTTCTGTCCAACTCGTCCATGCTGAGCAGATATCCCCACCTAATCTAGTCTCACTTGCTAGCATGGCTCATATCCCTCCAAACCCTTCCTATTCATACACCCATCCAGATGCCTTTTAAATGTTGCAATTGTACCAGCCTCCACTACTTCCTCTGGGAGCTCACTCCATACACGCACCACCCTCTGCGTGAAAATGTTGTCCCTTAGGTCCCTTTTATATCTTTCTCCTCTCACCCTAAAACTATGCTCTCTAGTTGTGGATTCCCCCACCCCAGGGAAAAGACCTTGTCTATTTATCCTATCTTTGGCCCTCATGATTTTCTTCCAGGACAAGTGCAGGAAGAAGGTCAACGAAGGTTAGTCTACTGTGATTATTGATAGAGAGAGAGACAACATTACACCACAACAACAAAAGAAGTCTTAGCAGTAATATGGGCATAAAACATTTTCAGATTATGTAATGGGACCTATGTTCCCTTTAAGCTACAAGGCAGCTACTCAGAAGATCTGCACATGTTGATCAGTGTGCTGATTAGCTCAGTTAGTTGAATAGCTGGCTTATGATGCAAAATGATGCCAACAGTGTCTATACAATTTCCACACTGGTTGATGTTACCATGAAGGACTCTCCTTCACAACTTTTCCCCTCATCTGAGGTGTGGTGACCCTTAGGTTAAACTACCACCAGTTCTCTCTAATAAGAGAGCAGGACTATGGTGACTTTACTTTTTAGTAGTTTTCGATTAAAGATCAGTCATACAAAGAGTTCTTCTACCTGCGATTCCTCAAAAATGGCCTGCAAAGACATTTGAGAATTACAAAGTGTAGGGGAACAATGTCAGTAAGTAATTAGGTATGAGAAGGTTCGAAGTCAGTCTGGTAGTCAGGTATCACACATTCTCTCAATGAAATGATTTTTAACTGCATTCCTCATGTAGTAAAAAACCAAGAACAAAGTAAACCATAATAACCTTCTTATTTCTCATCAAGGTCTGGGATTACCTGTAATGGATTACTTCAAGTAGAAGGCATGACTCTGCCTCTATTGAGGTGGAAGACAAGAGGACAAAGAATTGGGTTAGTTGGAGATACTGGTCATCTGCTTGTCACCTCAGCTAATCCTTGGTTTGACAGTAAATTAAGGCCTTATGTTGTGAACTCATAGCTGCATATAACTCTCAACTTGCCACCAGCCCAGTTACCCAACATCCTAGCAAGTGAGAAAAATAACGACCTGTTAGGTCAACCTGTCTGTCCTATTGGTGGTTCTCCATTTGTCCCAGTATAGGCTTAATAAAAAGGAAAGAATTGGTAAACAAGGAGGTGGCGATAGAAAGCCAACCCCTTTTCCCCAACCCCGCTGTTGCCTCCAAGTCTCTGGATTCCTATCTGTGACCCCACCTCGTGAGTCCCAAAAGAAAATGATCTTCTCATCTTTGGATCCCTCTGAAGACCAGACATCCAGCAATGATCTCTCACAATCAGAAATCAGAGCTGGACTCCAATTGCCTGGCAGCTTCTAGCGAGGTGGGACTTCAATGTCGAGTCCTGCGATTCTCCAGCTTGGTGGAGAGTCAGTCACCATCACGCATGTTTGCCCTGACAGTTAGATTGCAAAGCCGAAAAGCTCAGCTTACTGTAGAAGTCTTCATTATTGGTATAGGTTGCTATTCAAGGTGGATTGAAGTCAATCATTTGTATCACATCTCAGTAGCTGCAGACAATGAATACCTCAGAAGAATTTGATCTACACTTGATATCCCAGACATTGTCACACCAGAAAAAGAACCACAATTTACAAATGAGTGAGTATGATATTATGCATATCACTCATTCAGCTCATTAACCTTAAGCAAATGGAAAAGCTGCGAGAGGTGTATGTGCAATTAAAGCTTTGCAGAAGAAAAATGGAGACCTCAATCTTCCTCAATTGTTTGCTCCTCACTGCAACAGAATGGATCATCACCATTGGAGTCACGAATGGGTAGAAGATTGAAACCACAGCTTCCACCTCTTTCAAACACATTAACATCTCCACTTACAGAAAATGACCACAAGAAACTAAGGTGAAAAGCAAAGGAACAACCTAGCCTGAAACTGGTAGCATGGGGAGAAACCATATGGGCTTAATATGCTTAACAGAAGAACAAAAGAAACTGGAGCTTACTGCTTAGAAAGAGAAGAAGAAAGCTCAACAATTAGCTCTGTAGCCAACCAAGAGAAGGATACTTGCAGTGATTGGGAGAGTGCAGAACATCCTCAATCTACAAAAGCAAATCCGAACCAGGTCGGGAAATTGACAGACATCAAACCTCTGATGTTTGACACAAATGCAAATGTGACAGGGATAAGACTTGGGGAGATGTAGAGTAATTGGTTTAACACTAGAAAGATACATCATGGTGATGTCAATGATCATGTAATAATGACGACAGAGGCACAGCTGTAAGTAGAGAGATCAGAAAGGGAGCAGAAACTCATGTGAAAATATTATGTAGGTATATATTAAGCAGTAAGTATGGCGGTTTTTGCATAAAGTACGATTTTGGGAAATTAGGCAAGCTACACAAGAGAGGGAGAAGGATTTAATTAGCAGTGGGGAGTGTAAGGTGTGGCAAACAGCTTCCTGAAAATTTAATGAAAAAGGCAAACCCTGTCCCTCTTGATTTCTGAATAAGTATAGTTTCATTTTTAAAAAAAACAAACTTAGCTTTGCAGAGGCAACATTCCCTGGTCTTCTTATGGACTTTTGGTTTGAATGCCAAGCACACAAAAATACCAACTGCTTTCTCTATGACACCCTTGTCCCCATCTCAGTCATTCCTAATACTATTCCCAATGACATGCTGCTATACGAGTCAGAGAGATGTACAGCATGGAAACAAGCCCTTTGGTCCAACTTGTCCATGCCAACCAGATATCCTAAACTAATCTCGTCCCATTTGCCAGCACATGGCCCATATCCCTCTCAACCCTTCCTATTCATATACCTATCCAGATGCCTTTTAAAATGTTATAATTGCACCAACCTCCACCATTTCTTCTGGCAACTCATTCCATCCATGTACCACCCTCTGCGTGAAAAAGTTGCCCCTTATATCCCCTTTATATCTTTCCCCTCTCAACCTAAACATATGCCCTCTAATTCTGGACTCCCCCACGCCAGGGAAAAGACTTTTGTCGATTTACCCACTCCATGATTCTGGGTAATCCAAGATGGAGGATGACAAAAAAAAAATGTGGCTGGAAGAGCTACTCCTTTTTTTTTGAGGTATTTGAGGTGTTGGAGCTGATTTCCTTGAATTCCAGGAGCAGTAATTATGGTTTTATAAATTATTGCATTGTTTTGTATCTTTGGGGAATAAAAAGATCAAAAAACAAGGAAGAGAGACAATGGTCAGTGAGAGAGATAGACAGGGAGAGAGAGAGAGAGACAAAGTATAGAAATGCAACCAGCATTCCATCTGACTATTTTTGTCCATCTGCAGGAGTCCTAAGGTCCATGTGCAAACCTAACCGGAAGTGGATGCTGCAAACGACACGCCAACCAGGTCGCAGAGTGCACACAACCTTGAGAAAGCATTGCATGCAACATTGAATAGTTACAATCTATATTAATAACTCGGATGACAGAAGTGAATGCACTCTTGCCAAGTTTTCAGATGATACAAACGTAGGTGGGAAATAGAGTAGTGAGGGTGGCATGAGGATTCTACAAAGAGGTAGAGACACGTTAAGTGGGTGGACAAAACTTGGGAGGTGGAATATTACGTGGGAAAATGCGAGGTTATGCATTTTGTCAAGAAGAAAAGAAGAGCTGAATATTATTTGAATTGGAAGAGATTGCAGAAATTTGCATCATTGAAGGATTTGAGGGTCCTTGTGCATTAATCACAAAAACCTGGCATTCAGCCAAAAGGCTGTGGAGGTCTGAAAATGGGGGAGGCATGTGGACTGTTTGCCCTTCATTTGAAAGGAAATGGAGGATAAAAAAATGGGGATGTCTTGCTAATGCTATAAAAGGCACTGGTCAGCCCAAAGTTGAATTACTGTGAACAGTTTTAGTTCACTTGTCGAAGAAAAGATGCACTAGCAATGGAGGTAATCCAGAGAAAGATTGATCCCAGGTATAGTGCCTATGAGGATTTTCTCCGGGTGCTCCAGTTTCCTTCCACATTCCAAAGATATGCAGGTTAGGTGGATTGGTCATGCTAAGTTGCCCACAGTCCAGGGTCAGTTTTGGGACCACAACTTTTCACTTCATAAATTAATGATCTAGATGAAGGAACTGAGGGCACTCTGGCTACGTTTGCAGACAATACAAAGATAGGTAGAGGGACAGGTAGTATTGAAGAGGCAGGGAGGCTACATAAGGATTTGGACAGGTTAGGAGAGTGGGCAAAGTAGCAGCAGATGGAGTATAACGTGGGAAAGTGTGAGGTCATGTACTTTGCTAGGAAGAATAGAGACAGGACTATTTTCCAAATGGGGGGAAAATGCAGAAGTCTGAAGTGCAAAGAGATTTGAGAGTTCTAGTCCAGGATTCTGTCAAGGTAAACTTGCAGGTTTATTCAATAGTTAGGAAGACAAATGCACTGTTGGCATTTATTTTGAGAGGACTTGAACATAAAATCAGGGATGTGCTCCTGAGGCTCTAGAAGGCTTTGGTCAAACCACATTTGGAGGATTGTGCACAGTTTTCGGCCCCAGATCTCAGGAAGGATATACTGGCCTGGAAAAAGATCAGAGGAGGTTCACGAAAAATGTCTCAGGAACGAAAAGCTGAACATTTGAGGAATCTGGGTCTATATTCGATGGAGTTTAGAAGGATGAGGGGGACCTAATTGAAACTTACAGAAGTCTGGACAGAGCAGATGTTGGGAAGATGTTTCCATTGGACAGTCTGGACCCAAGGGTATGGCCTTAGAGAAAAGGGAAGACTTTTTAAGAACGGAGATAAGGAGAAACTTCTTCAGCCAGAGAGTGATGAATCTATGAAACTCACTGCCACAAAAGACTGTGGAGGTCTGGTCATGGAGTATATTTAAGACTGAAATAGTATCAAGGGGATTAAGGGTTGTGGGGAGAAAGCACGAAAATGGGGTTGAGAAACTTATCAGCCATGATTGAACAGCAGAGCAGACTCAATGGGCTGAATGGCAAAAGTGAGGACTGCAGATGCTGGAAATCAGAGTCTAGATTTAGAGTGGTGCTGGAAAAGCACAGCTGGTCAGGCAGCATCCAAGCAGCAGGAAAATCGATGTTTCGGGCAAAAGCCCTTCATCAGGACTGAAGGCAGGGAGCCTCCGGGGTGGAGAGATAAATGGGAGGGAGTGGGGCTGGGGAGAAGGTTGCAAAGAGTACAATAGTTGGATGGGGGTGGGGATGAAGGTGATAGGTCAGAGAGGAGGGTGAAGCGGATAGGTGGGAACAAACATTTGGCAGGTAGGACAGGTCATGAGGATGGTGCTGAGCTGGAAGGTTGGAACTGGGGTAAGGTGGGTGGGGGGGGGGTGCGGAATGAAGAAACTGGTGAATGTGGACTTCTATTGTACTCTTTGCTACCTTCTCCCCAGCCCCACCTCCCCTCCCACTTATCTCTCCATCCTTGAGGCTGCCTGCCTTCAGTCCTGATGAAGGGCTTTTACCCGAAACGTCAATTTTCCTGCTCTCAATGGGCTGATTGGCCTAATTCTGCTCCTACGTCTAGAATCCCTCCAGTGTGGAGGCCAAGTGATTGATTATATTTAAAATGGAAATAGATAGGTTCTTGATTGTCAAGGGGGGGGGCAATGGTTACAGTGAGAAAGCAGGAGATTGGAGTCGAGAAATTTATCAGCCATGCTTGAATTGCAAATTCGATTGGCTGAATGGCCTTTTTCCTCCTACACCTTATGGTCTCCTGGATTTGTAGTTTGGGTGAATTAGATATGGGAAATGCAGGGTTACGGGATAGGGTATGGGGTGAGTCATCGTAGGATGGTCTTCAGAAAGTCTCTGTGGACTCGATGGGCCAAATGGCCTGCATTCCCACTGTAAGGATTCTCTGACTCTAACATTCACTCCGTGTACTTTCCCCCAAAGCAGCCAATTAAAGGCCCCAGGAAGAGTTCCATCACCAAGATCAGTGGACAGGCTGTTGACGTTGGACAGTCAATCAAAGGCATCTGAGTCTCGACATGCTGCAACCCAAAGGACTAGCCACACTACCATACATCAGGAGCATTTCAGAACTGACAGCCAGACTACTGCGACCACTAGGACTTATAACAGCACACAAACCAACAGCCACCCTCAGACAACAACTCACCAGAACGAAGGACCCGATACCCAGCATGAGCAAAACTAATGTAGTGTACAAAATCCCATGCAAGGACTGCACAAAACACTACATAGGACAAACAGGAAGACAGCTAACGACCCGCATCCACGAACATCAACTAGCCACGAAACAACACAACCAGCTATCCTTAGTAGCCACACACACAGAGGGGACGAAACGTTTGCAACAAACATTTCCAGCTCGGCGAATAGAACCACAACAACGAGCACCCGAGCTACAAATCTTCACCCAAACTTTGAACCTATAATGCTATTGCATTTCTTGACCAAAATGTTAAGATATTCAGTCAGTCAATTTCTACAAACCTATTGATCCTTATTTGTTCAGACATGAAGAGGAGGGATAATATAGATAAAGAACTTAAAAGCGAATAAAATGGATAAGGCTCAGATGGCATGAGTGTGACTTGGGCACTCCTGTTGCACAAGATATTAACTACAGCAACCCTAACCATGCTGAAATGGTTCTGTATCCCTTACCTCACCTCACTTCCCGCATTCCATAGAAGCTAATGAAATTTTACATCCAAATTTAAATTGATAGACTCAATTAAGTAGTCAATTCATTTAATTAGAAGTGAGTAGAAAATTAATCAAAATGATTAGATTTGCATAACACATTGTAAAAACACTTCGAAAAAAGTTTGATAGGCATTTCAATATATAGAAGAAACATGCCAATAACAAGGTTATAAGAGTTTCTACTGTACCATGTATCATTAGTTGAGACACTTCGTAGCAGTTTAAAAATGCTGTACATACTTCTGAAACCATCAAATGCTGAAACATCTTATAAAGGATTGCATGCATATGTAGATTTCATTTAGTTTATTATCCAATCTACCTTTGAATTTCATCATAGGAAACAGACTGAAATCTGTAGAATTACTGGGAATTACTGATAGAGTCCAGGAAGGATAGATTGCTTCATACCTCCCTCCAGGGATTTGAACACTAGAAAGAAAAACTGGTTATGCTGCAATAAGCCTTTTGTTTTTCAAGTTATTCTATTAGTGATATGACAGGAAATCATTATTAGAACTATAGAGCAGCATTCAAATTTCATTGAAGCGCTCTAGAATTGGAACTGATTGATGTTTATCTGAAATAAGCCACATTGATTAAACTGGCAAATGTCAGCCCAGTTTCTCAGAGTAAACAGTTAATGTTAGTTTCCAATCCCAGTAGTTGAATTGCGCCCTATTTCCACTGAAAGTTATATAGTGATTACAGGATTTCCTGATTCATGAGAGCCTACAATAATAAGAATTTCACAATTGTTCCAACTCAGGAGGAGACTCTTGTTCCCATCATGTCTGTGTTGGCTCTCTGCAGAAGAAATTAACCAAATGTTACTCCTCTGATTTCATCTCGGTAACCCTGCCATCCTCACCTTGTCTGACCTGCATGTAACTCCAGACCCACAGCAATGCAGTTCACTCTTAACTGTCCTCTTGGCAGTCAGGGATGGGCAATAAATGGTTGGCAATGACAAGATCCCATAAGATAAACAAATAAATGGATTTCTTAAAAAACATCAAGTAACATAAACTACCAATTTCAAATGAAGGAAAGTCCTGCAAGTATTATAATTCTAACATAAAAATGAGGAAAATGGCTTAATATTTCAAATTGCACAGCATAGAACATTTAGAACATCGGTAAAGACAAAATATATCAAGAAAGTAGCTCACCTTTTTTTTCCTTTTTAGAAATTGTGCATAGAACCTACATTTTTCATTTTTTAATAGCACAGATAAGTTCAAAGACCAAACCAGTTGCATAGCATGTCAAAGGTAGGTTATGTTGCATATTCATAGTACCAAACATGTATTTCTACAAGAGTAAACAAATAACATTCATAATAACAAGAAAAAAATAACATACTGATAACAGGCTATAACTCCAAAATTTTCAATGTGCTTTTGACATCCTGCTTCTTTTGTGATAAGCTGGGAGGGCGGTTTCTGCTGTTGGCAGGATTACACAGTCATTGCGTGAATTGCTCAGATATTGCAGTTAGTGCAACTCTGCTGGTAGCCTGAAAAATTTGCTTGTGGATATATCCTCTTTTTCACTGGCCATTTGAAACATCAAGAAAAAAAAAACTCTTGATAGTCACAAGAAACCTCTGAATGAAGGTTAACTTTTATTTATCGTTTCAGAGTGGCCGACTGCCCCTGACTGCTTCAAGGAGCTTTTCATTTCAGTTTGATATTGAAACTTCTGGCATCAAGAAAAAGAAAATCATGCAACTATCTCACCTCCTGGCTTTCCATTCAAGGGTGAATTTGAGAAAGAACATATCTCTGGTCAGTAATCAGAAGACCAAAGTGACCGATAAATGAAGGGAACATATTGGCTAATTGTCGTAAGACTCATTAATAGCTTGGATTTTTTTTAAACATGTCAACAGAAAACCCCTTGACATAAAACTTGCACCTCTACTAAACCGAAGTATACTGAACTTGTAAGAAAGATGATTTTCCAGAAGTTCAAATGGTTGAATGCCCATCTTCAAATTTGGAAAAAGGCTTTGTAATTTCTGCAGACAGTACAATATTGGGCTGACTGTGGGCATTCATTTTAAAGACATGAGATTTTCTCTCAAGAGAACCACAACCAAGCATCCATTAATTCTGCTAGTAATGAAGTTACTATTTTCTCATAAAATTAGTTCATCTTGTTAATAATGAACAGGACTCTCAAAGTCATTTAAGAGACACAAAAGTCAAAATTTAACACTTTGCACAAGTCAAAATCCAACTTTGATTGGGACAAAAATATAAGATGACAAAGTAACTTAATTAGTTGCTTCAGAAATAATTGACTAATAATTCTTTAGATTCTCCTTAGACTCATGGTGGTGCCACAGGGCTGAAGAATTGTGTTTGGTTTTACACCCTTGTTCGAGAAAGGGAATAAAAATAAGCCCAATTACAGGCCATCCAGTTTAACCTGGTAGTGGGGATGATTTTTGAAACATTAGTTTGGGATAATGTTAATAGTCATTTGATTACATGCAGATTAATTAGTAAAAGCTACAACCTGATTTGTTCAGGTCAAGCCATGTTTAAACTAACTTGCTTAAGCTTTTCAATGAGATAAGATTTTTACAGGAAAATAAATGCAAATAAAGATAAACTATTTCCACTGGTTGGGGATTCTACATCTAGGGGGCATTGTCTGAGAATGAGGGCCAGACCATTCAGGAGAGATGTTAGGATGCAATTCTACACACAAAGGGTGATAGATGTTTGTAATTGTCTTGCATAAATTACTCTGGACTCTGGATCAGTTAATTTTAAATCTGAGATAGATAATTTCTGTTAGGTGAAAATATTAAGAGATACAGGCCAAAGACATATAGGGAGTTAACCACAGATTGAAACTGATCTCACTAAGCAGTGAAACAGGAATAGCCTATTCCTGTTTTTAATATTCCTACGTTCCTAACAGAGAAAGTTAATGATGAGGGTGATGCTATTAATGTGGTGAACATGGACTTCCAGAAGGCATCTAATGAAGTGCCACTCAACAGGCCTCTGAGCACAGTTAGAAGTCGTGGAATTAAAGGGACAATATCAACAAAACTGACTAAGGGTGAGACAATGTCAAAGAATTTTACAGCAAGGCAAGTGGTAAATCAGCCTCTGGTATGTGCTGGCTCTCTGAAAGAAACCCGGTTTGTCACATTATCCTGTTCTTTCCTCATAGTGCCACAACATTTTTCTTTTTGTGTAGGGATTCCAATTTATTTCTGAAAATTATTGTTGAAATCTATTTCAGGTGACCTTTTGAACAGCGCATTCCAGATCATAAACAGTCACTGCATAAAAAGGAATCCTCAGTTCTCTCCGAGTTATTTGTTAATTATGTTAAATCTGTCCTCTGGTTCCTGACCCGTCTAATATTAGAAACTTTTTCTCCTTATCCCCTCTATCCATATCTATCGTAACTTTGACTATCTCTTTTTTATTTTAACTTAAACAAATCTGCATTTTGATAAATAATTTTACCGTCTCTACTCTCTCCACATATCTGACACCCTATATCCTTGGTACCATTCCAGTCAATCTATGCCCTCTCCGAAGTTTTGACTTATTTTCTAATAAGTATTCCTTTTAAAGAATATGGGGCAAGGGCAAATACATGGGAGTTGTGTCATAGATCAACCATGATCTCCCCCAAAATGGGTTAAATGGTCAACTACTCTTCCTATATGTGATGCCATGCATTGAACGCACTGCCCTTTGAGGTCTATCTGATGTTCTTTCTCTGTATTACTGAAAATTGCTCCCTTTCAATTTTCTCTACTGTTCCCTTTTGAACTTTCCACTATTGCAACTGTTTTCACAATATTCTCAGGCAGTTCATTTCAGTTATGTAGCAAAATAATTGTTCGAAACTCATTTTATATTGATAGCACTGCAAGGCAGATTCAGAAAGCACCATTTGTCAAGCTGGTTTATCATTATTTAAACGTGGTGTTGTAATAACTTTCAAATGATCAACATTTAGTTGTACATAATAAATCAGACTCATCCTTAAGTCATGGAACCTAAAGGTCCATTGTGCTCAGTTTGTGCCATTTTTCATTGAAAAGCAGCTGTATCAGAAAGCCATTAATTTTAAAGTCTCATTCTGTATCTTTTGGAATACACTGTGTAGCAAAAATGTAGATGTTTCCCATCCAAAGATTCCCACACTTATTTGGCCCAGATTTCAGGATGCTTTCAAAAGCTGGGAGTTTTCCAAGCAGTCATTAAAAAAAGTCCAAGATTTCCCAATCAGCAGAACATCAACAACAAACAGCATAAAACTCTAATCCTGAGTGACCTATATAGAAGCATTTGCTCATTAATTTAATTTTTTTCTCTCTTGGCACATTCTCAGAATATACCCTTAAAGCAACATGTCCTTAAATCTTCCAGGAATTAAATTCCAACACGCTTGATGATCAATACTAACGGAAGAATGTTAGATAGAAATCATCCCCAGATTTGTTCATGGTTTAATAAAGAGATGCGGCCAAGGTACAAGACAGCACTAGCTATGAAAGTGTATTGGAATGGAAGCTTAATTTATAAATCATTGTTTTAAAGTATAATTAGAACTGTTTGATAAGTCCCTCAAGATGATGTTATTAAGAATCTTTGGCTGTAGTTGTTCCACTGACTGGCCTCTGTGGAACACTGAGCACCACAATGTTGCAGTGTGTCACGCACTGGACAATCCTGGGTCAGAGGTCACAGGCATTAGTTTGCAACAACAGCAGCTTTAAAGGTATAAAAACAGCGAGTGCTCAGAATCATTGCACACTGTTCTGGGTGTTGGGTTTACACATCCAGTTTGCTCAGCAGCCAGCTGCTGTAGCAAGTCTAGCCACAGATTAAAAACACTCATGTGTTAAGAATGAAAACAAATCTCTGCTTATGTGTTACCCTACTGCAGAAACACAATATGAGATTCTCATCGTATGGATCACAAATTTCACCTCACTTTTCATTAAAAGCTGAAGCCTTGTGTACTGCTAACTCACTTTGCTTTCCTGTTCTCTTCTATTTCGAGATTTGGATGGGGCTGGAAAGGGAAGGGACTTGTCTGTTTCAGAGGATCTATTTGTTTGTGAGCTTGCCTGTGGACTTCGCTAAAATAACAAAATATAGGTCCAGAATGGGTGGGTCTCATGGGGGATGGATTGGGTGGGTGGTAATTGGGTGATCTGGCTGCATGTTTCACTTCCACAGCATTGTCTGTTCTTGGTTAGCCCTGGAAGTGGTCATCCACGGTTGATTTGAAGTCATACATGACTATAGGGTAGTTCAGGGTATCAAAGTTATCTACTGACACTCACAGTTGTGTTGTGTTTTACTTATTCATGCATTGTCACTGCACGTAACATTGTTATTATTATTTACTTTATGAATGAGGAACTTGAGTTTTGTTTCCAGGTACATGGATGGGATAGGTGTGGAAGGCTATCGACTAAACGCAGGCAAATGGGACTAGATTAATTGTGAAAAGTGGGCGGCATACACAAATTGGGCTGAAGGGCCTGTTTCCATGCTGTAGACCTCTACTCAAGCATGGTGATACCGAAACAACTGAACCTCACTCCTGCAGGTTCTTGTTCTTTATTAAAACCTATAAACTGTCCATTAACTAAGTAAATGGATGGAAATTAGCTGAAGACTTCCAAGACCGATCACAAATGAAGTAAAAGGTACCTGTCTTGTCTCTGCTATGAATGTTTGGCAAGAACAGTATTTCTTGTCAGCTCATTTTGATATAAAAAATGTTTAGTTAATGCAAAGTAAACTGCCTTGATAGATGACGAGCAATGTGGCCATAATCTACACTATCTCACAATGTTCTCTCACAACTGATCCTGGATTTCATGTCAGGAAATCAACATGTTCTAAGATTAGAACACGTATATTTCTAACAATTGCTTTCAGCTTAGTAATTAATCTTGTACGTGCTGCAAGAAATTTGTTCGAGCAAATCTTGAAAATACTACTGAGGAGATGATTCTTCGTGTTAATTATTTTCCCAAATTTCGACTGATTTAGTGTTTTGAATGTTGTTCCAAAAAACTGGTACAAATCCTTCCACTGGGCACCTCTATGGATCAAGTCAGTCAGACCACAGTCTTTAGTTTTATTGACCCAATCTGAATTCCATAGCTCCCCAGAGACAACAGGAACGTAAGGGCTACAGGTATTATCATTCTTTAACCTTTATGCTATAGTAGCAGCTCATCAAAGATTAATTTAAGACGCAATTTTATCTGTAGCTTTTGCAAAGGAACATACAAGTCAATACTATTTAACCAAACATTTTGTTTAAATGTAAAGCTTTAGAACTCAGCTCTTTGACCAAGCATTCAGTTTGCACCATTTAATATTTCCTTCTTTGCCTTTCCATTGATTTTTATCAGATGTTCCTATGATGTGCCCTGGGACTATGGTCTCAGTTAATTGTGCTGCATGAATGCAAGTTTTTATTGTTTGATTTATTTATCTGTACACAAACATGCTATGCCATTTATGGCATAAAATCAGATGAATTTCAGTGCATGTCACAAATCAATAGCCCGAATTTTGATATTTACAAATACTCATCTTCATCTTGTTCACCAAGTTTTGGATTTTAGCCAAAAGAAGTACGAAATTTCAGCTATTAATATAAATACTTTTAAAACGTAGGTTAAACAAAGAACTTACATTTAGAAGCTGAAGGGGAAGTGGTGTTATGGTAAGTTTACTGGCTTAGTAATCCAGAGACTCAAATTATTGCTGGAGAGACATGAGTTCAAATCCCATTTTGACAGATTATGAAATTTCAATGTAATAAAATTCTTGCTTGTCTAATGATGAAAGTGTAACCATTGTTGATTGTTGTGAAAACCCATGTAGATAGCTGTTGCCTTTTTGAGTAAGAAATTTGTAATCCTTACGTGATCTGGCCTACAGACCATCTCAATCCTGTCGCTGCTTGACTGCCATCTGAAATAACTCAGTCAGTTCAATAGGCAATTAGAGATGGGCAATAAATGATCAAAAATAAAAATAATCCACAACCTCAAAACATCCCAAAACACTGCACCATTATTAAGTTACTTGTCATATTTAGTTACTGCTTCTACATGAGCAAAACTAGTTTTGGGTGTATGAACAAGCAAATAGGATAATCAGACGTGTGTTCTGTCCTATTTGTAATGTTGATCAGAATGCAAGAAGCCCTCCTGGCTCTTCTGTCAGTAGCACTCTCAGACCTTTATTGCATGGTTTGCAAGTAGATAGAGGTTTTCATGTGATCAGGTGAAAAGAGGGTTATTTGAAGTTGTCTAATCACTCAAAAACATATACTGCTTGAGTCCATGACTTTCTTTTACATAAGAAATCTTTAGTTATGACACTAGATCTATATACATACAAGGACCTTCACCTGAGTGTAGTGCTTCTGCCTCTCTTCAGATCTCCTGAGACATTGTTACATCTTCAGTATGTATCAACTCAGGAATCTGTTCCCCTGATACAAATCCAAACTGCATTCTGGATCCACCAGCAGATCATGAGGAATCCCACCACTGTTATCCAACAGAATAGTTTAATATTTTCCAGTAATGTTGTTAACCTCATTGTTGTACAAACAGTGCTCTGCTTTAGCAGTCCACCTGAAGTGCAGCACATCTGACAGTACAGCTGGCCGTCAGTGTTACCGTCAGTGTTACCAGCACTGTCAGTTCAGATGATGCACTGGAGTTGGATTTGAATGCAACCTTCTGGTGTGGATGTTACCAGCTGAAATTAAACTGAGAACCTGACAGAAAGCTTTGATGAATTAATAAAATCTGATTTCTCTTTCACAGAATAAAAAAGTATGTTTTCTGTTCTCTCTTTTAACTAAACAAAACAATGTGTTTCTATATCAGAGATATTTCCACATTTAAAGCATTCCTCTTTGTAGCAATATTGCTCTTAAATTTATAATCCTGTTGATATATATTAAATGTGGATTTATTCAGTTCAGTTGTATCAGTTCTCACTGCACCTATTAAGGAAACAAAATCTTAGCAAAATATTTCAATGCTGTATATTTACAAAAACATATGCCACCAAAATTAAGTATCAAAAGGATATTAACAATGCAGTTTTAAATAGTGGTGCATTTATCCAATTTCATAACTGAGAAATTTTAGATAATGTTTGGATTAAATATAAACCATCATTATTAAAGGTCTCTGTCAAGAGGGTAGATTTAATCCAACAAAATATATAAATATTAGCAGTAGCACATATGATGAAGGATTAACAAATAATATTGAGAATGATGTAGCTGTAAAAGTCAGGTTCAATGAGTTCTCGTTTTATTTTAGGTTTAAATCATTGATTACTCCAGATTAGATTGGGCTTCAAATGTATTTTTGCTTTTAATAAATAGTGACATCTGTGTGATGGAATGCAAGATGCCCCTTTACATTTGTGTCCTGCTGCATTACACATCTGACTGTCTATTGATCATAAGGCTGGCATCAAAAGCAATGAAGTTAATTATAGGAAAACATTAAACTATTCCGTTGGATAATAGTGCTGGGATTCCACATGATCTGCTGGTGGATCCAGAATGCAGTTTGAATTTGTATCGGGGGAAACAGATTCCTGAGTTGATACAGACAGATATTACGTACAATGGATGTGGAAACATCTGTGAAGAAGACAGACTTAACATCTCAAGTAGAATTTAGCATTTTCTCCATCTTCCATTTCCCCAGTTCCAAGTGACTATAATTAAAATGTAAAATATTAGTGTGTGCATACAAGCCACATGCAATTCCACAGTGGGGAAACTGTCCATTGATAAAACCTTCCAACATTCAATAACCTTACATTTTAGATCCCTCTTTTTCTTACCATAATAATGCAGTTATGGGTGGGCTATAAAAAGTCTCCTGGTCAAACAGGGAGGCTCTGCATCACAACCAAAGCTTTTCTGCCCAATTCCATTGCTATTTACATAAAACTTAAGAATGAAAAAGTGTTTTTCAAATTTAGATTTCACTATTAAGATTGGCTTCACTTTATCATGCATACATCACTATTATTAGCAGAGACTATCTAAATCAGGGAACTAAATGTTCTGGCACAAGTTATGGGCGCCTTACATTGATGGTCGGGTGGGAGTTAGGGAAATTTTCTTTCTTGTGGGAAAAACAATGTTGTGTTTTACTATTGATTCTTTGAAGGTTTATGTTAGTGTTGGACAAGCCTCTGTGTTCGACATGAATGATCCTACAGGTTTTACCATGACCTTTTCATGCATTGTAAGGGACATCTCCATATGGTTTTGGTAATTTCAAAGTCTTGCAAAGACTCAGTCAGGTGACACCCTGCAATGACACATATTTGGGCATTACTTACCTACCTTTTACATCCTTCTGTTTCTCACCATGATAGACTATCCAGATGAATCCTCCCACACACGGATAGGATGTCAGGCCCTTCCCATTTCACTGTGACCTATCTCCAACCCCATCCTCTATTCTCTCTTGGATCATTCTTTCACATGCCCAACAATCATAGCTCCAGCCACACCCCTTTCTGTATCAGCTGCTTTCTCTTGCAGCCTTCCCTCATGCCATAGGTTCCAACAAAGAATACCACAGCCTCAAATACATACACACAGCTGACCAGTACAGGCCACCTTTAACAGATTGTGAACCAGATGCCACAAGATTTGCATGTATCGTTGACTTCATCTTGAAAGCAGGAGGTAACTGACAAAGGAAATATTTTTGCCAATATATATTCACGGCATGCAAATATTTCACAAGCACAAATAAATTGGCCAGCATGAGTCATGGCCCACCTCAAATGAGCTACTGACTATATCTCTGCATCTCAAACCTATTGTCGGGAAATCAAAATGTCAGTTCTTGTTGAATTCTGTCACCCCACGCTCCTCATTTCCCTGTTCTTGGAAGTTTTATAAAACTCTGCATCATCCACCCCCTCCCCACAATGTGTTTAAAAAGTTGTTCACTTCAGTGATGATGACTGTATCATTGCACCATGTTTCTAGAGGAATAAGGAATAAGTTTGGAAGTTCATTACAGACCAGATTTCTTTAAGAAAAGGGCTGTTATTGGAAATCTAAAATGCATTTCAGCATGTTAAAATTTGAATGTTTAAGATGGGTTAATGTTTCATGTTTTAATGTTTCATGAGGTCTATAATCACAGGGGTGTTAATTCCTGTTATCTCCCATCACTTCTTTGGTGCTAAGGTGTTCTGTTTAAATGGCAGTTATCGGTTCTAGCAAAGCAAATTTCACTGGTCAGACGTTTTGCCATCTATTAGCTGTTGTGGTGGATAATTCTTGAAATTGCCGGTCGGACAGTTTTAAAGATTTGTGCAATTGCTGAGAAGGCTCATTAAAAATCCTAAAGCACCTGTAATGTTACCATTTGTAAACGGATAACTGGGTTTGTGATCCATTTTTTTGTTAATGGCCTTAAAGATGGTCACAATATTTCTCTTTCTATCAAGACCTATAAGCTTAAAAAAAATAATGGTACCACACAAGACATTAAATATACTTTAATGGCAGGCTGTATAAATTTCATTTTTGGGAGGGTGTTTAATCATGATTTAAAATACAGAGGAGACATGGTATCATTTAAGGTGATATTTATCATTTATTTTTTACTACCACAACCATCAAAAGGGGAAAAATGACTGAGTGCACTATGCTGATCTATGATAATAGCAATGTGTCATGCAAATGAGTGAGATGACATATCAGAGGTACTTGTGTATCTTAATAATTCATATGTGATACACTGAGTAAGGGACTTGCTACCATCCATCAGTGACAGGACAGAAAATGATTTAACTAGAAAAATCAGCCGGAAAAGCTTCAGTGACCACTTACAGCACAGTGAATAATGAAAACTAGCAGATCAAAAGCTAATATGTTACTGGAGACAGTGGAATAGAATAGAGACTACCAGGAAAGTGATGTCCCCTCTGCCAAAGTACAAACACAATGCTAATCAGTCCCAAGCACAAGAGGCTGGCGCAGTTGTTAATCACATTTGTTTAGCTTTAGTTGGACAGTGGCTGCCAATGACCTGTCTGCTCCAAAAATGTTGCGTGTTTGTGAATCACGATGGGTTAACTCCCCAGTTCCCAGCCCAGATGACCATTTTCTAAGTCATGTATTGTTTGTTGACTATCAGCTTAACTCAGCTGGCTTTCTGCCACTGGGTGGACAATTAAGGCCAAAAGTATTGGCACTCCTGCCAAAGACCAAGGGTCAAGTAGCAAGAGGACGCCTTGATCTGTTTTCTCAGGCCAACATACCCAGTCCCTCGGCACTCAGGTTTCATAAAAGCAAATCATTAATGAAGTCATTTATCATGCACTGAGATGTCACCCAAATTAAATATCGGAAGGAATATTGTTTCAGTTTTTTTTTAACAGTAATGCCTTTTCCGTTTTCATTACCGACAAGTTTGAGTTAGCATTTTGAATTAAATAAAAACCACAGTTATTAAATGACACAATTGAGGACTGTTTTAACCCAATACCTGCGTGTAAAAATGTTAGTGCTAGCACAACTGGCAAAGGATTGAAAAGCAATTAAGTTTGATGTAGCAGTAATCAGTAAGACTAAATTAACTCTTGTTTTATTTTGTTTCAAACCATAGATGCTCCAGATCAGACTCAGCTTTAAACTTGCTTTCTGCTTCTGTTAAGTATCATTACTTTTGTGATGAGGTACAAGATTGCTTTTTGTGTATTATCACCCAAACCAACTGCCTATTGAATATAAGGCTGTCATTGCAGTAATGCAGATAATTGTTGCAAAGCTAAAAACCTCCTCAGTGCAGCAAAAACTGGAATTCCTCGTGTTCTACTGTTGGGTCTATGCTGTATTTTCAAGTGGTATGTTGGGAGAGACAAGTTCATGAGCTTTGGGGTCTGTGTTCACTGCCGGAGTCGATTGTTTGAGTCCATTTCACTGATCCACATCAAAATGTCCAAAGTAGAGCAGGATGTGTGTGTGTGTGTGTGTGGACAGTGTATTGACAGTCTAAGTAGACTCATAAACTTGCATGCAGTAATCAGCATTGACCTAAAGGTTCACAAGTAGCTGGATTTTATTGGCAGTGATTATAAAACTGCTTCCAAAAGAATGTTTCCCAGTCTCTTGAGTTTAAGAAGGAACTTTTATGTTGGGTGTGTTCAAAGTAATTACAGTCCAAACAAGTCAGGGTTAAATCAATTTGTTGGGACAGGATGGAGGAAGCTTTGTTTTGCATCTGTACTGTGCTTTATAAACCTTGGAAGCTTTAACATGCTCAAAGTGTGTTGATGTTTGAAGGAGAGATAATTTTCTCCTTTTGTTTTAGCCCCTAGATTTACTGACTCTCTAGTTTGAATGCATTATGACAAATAAACAACTGAGCTGCCAATCAGATAATGTGCTAATGAGGTTGAGTTGCCCATTAACCCCATCAGCAGATGCATCAGTGTAGCTGTAGGCTGCAAATTTGAGTGCTAATGGAAGGGAGATAGTAGTAGAAAGATCATCTTACCAATGAAATGTTTCAGACTGTCGCATATCGTCTGACAGAAAGGTGAAAATGGGGATTATTGTACATCACAAAACCCTGATTAAATTCATTATGAGCCTGTACCCCTCATTCAGGCAAGTGATACTGCTGAGCAGCCATGGAGGAAAACTGCCACAGTTAGAACAATAGAGGGATACAGGACAGTAGGAGGAAGTCATCCAGTACCAATTTCAGGAGATCTCAGACCCAACTCCATGTAATAGACTGCCTCAACAATTAATAAAATACTGCAGATGATGTGAAACAAACATAGAGAATGCTAGAGGAACTCAGCATCCTGAAGATTCACATCAGATTTAAAATGTTAATTCTGTTTCTTGTTCTACCTATTCTGCCAAACTAGAGTCATAGAGATGTACAGCACAGAAACAGCCCCTGTGGTCCAACTCATCCATGCTGACCTGTTATTCTAACCTAATCTAGTCCCATTTTTCAGCATTTGGCCCATATCCCTCTAAACTGTTCCTATTCATATACTTCATCTAGATGCCTTTTAAATGTTGTAATTGTACCAGCCTCCACCACTTACTCTGGCAGCTCATTCGATACACGCACCACCCTCTACATGAAAAAGTTGTCCCTTTAGTCCCTTTTAAATCTTTCCCTCTCATTTTAAACCTATGCCCTCTAGTTTGGACTCTCCTACCCTGGGGAAGAAAGACCTTGGCTATTGACCTCTATAAGGTCACTCTTCAAACACTGATGCTCCAGGGAAAATAGCCCCAGTTTATTCAGCCTTCCATATAGCTCAAACTATTGAGTTTCTCCAGCATTCTCTTTGTTTGTTTTAATATCTATTTCAGTTTTAACCTGCCTTCTCCTGACAACTTGCAGGCTTTTCATTGCAAGACTCTGTTACTGGAATGGAGTTCATTGGATCTGATATGCTGCACCCTGGTATTTGGGACTAGATTGTTAAAGGAAGTCATGATTTGGAGATGCCAGTATTGGAATGGGGTGTACCGAGTTAAAAATCACACAACATCAGGTTATAATCCAACAGGTTTATTTGGAAACACTACCTTTCGGTGCGCTGCTCCTTCATCAGGTGGTTGTAGAGTATAAGATCGTAAGATACAGAATTTATACCAAATGTTTACTGTGTGATGCAACTGAAATTATATGCTGAAAAAGACCTGGATTGTTTGTTAAATCTCTTTAGAATGAACATGTGGGTTTCAGTTATTTCATATGTCAATGCAGAACTTTTTTAAAGTTACATTCTCAAGTGAAATTTAACAATTAGTATCATGTCAGCCCAGATAATGCATTGAACGTCTGAGGTGCCCTGTGTGAGACTGTCTGTGCCCCACTGTTCAGGCTGATTCTAATCTAAAAAAAAAGGAAGTGGAAGATTTAACAACAAATTTCAGCAGGTTCAGGCAAATATTTGAAGGCTTTGTCAGTAATGGCAGGTAATGATCACAAGAACAGTGAGTTCCAGGGATAGAAAACTCAGAGGACAGCAGGACAAAGGTTAGGAATGACACGATTTAAGGATGAAAATTTCAAATATGTTGGAGGAACTGGGAACTATTTGTGAACAAGGAAGTACTGAGGTGACAGGGCAGGTGTTAGAAGCAAATGTTGATCCCACAAGGACCACTGGTGGTGATAGTTACTACAAAAAGAGCAGGGTGAAGGAGGTTACACTGACTACTTTCTGATTCTTCTGCTAATTTTGTTAAGGGGTATTTATTTGTTTGATGGCTCAAGACTCTACAAAAACTTCAGAGAAAGACCTTTCAGATAACTATATTATCATTTGCAGCCCCACAACATCATTTCAAGATGATTTCCTGTATATAAAATTGGAAAAATATTCACAAATTTATGCTTTCTGTCCTTCTGCTTGAAGAAGGTGCCACATGCTGGTCCTAAGGGAAAAATGCAATGTACCTGTTCTGCTTGCACTAACATCCATCTGACTTTTTCAATGATGATGTTCCACAGATAGTAAACTTGTATAAAATGAGAACACAATATATTTCACAATACAATGCCATAAATAAAACAGAAAATAGTTATTCAACCGACTGACTATAGATTTCACTCAAACGTTGGGAAAGCAATTTATCAGGAAATTTGGCTTCAGTCTTGGCCAGGAGGCTTGGATGGAGCAAAGGGGACCTTTATGGATGGGGCAAGGACAGATACCTGTCATGTAGGGAATGCTACAACACGGATTCACAGCCAACAAGCAGAAAACAGACAGCAGGTAGAGAAGCAGGGGATCCCAGGGATGGGCAGACTGTGGTCAGGGGAAGATTATTGTGGATGCTATGACACAATTTGGAGGTGGGGACAGCAAATAAATTTCCATGGGAACAAGTAGTGGTCAACTGAAAGATACTTACTGAAGAGATACTTATTAAAGGCAGCACAGTGGTACAGTCCCTTACGGCACCAGGGATCCAGGTTTGGGCAACTCTCTGTGTGGAGTTTACACATTCTCCCCATGTCTGGGTGGGTTTCCTCTGCTTCTACGATTTTGTTCCACAGTCCAAAGATGGGCAGGTTAGGATGGATTGGCCATGCTAAATTTCCCATAGTGTCCAGGGATATGTAGGCTAGGTGGATCAGCCATGGGAAATGCAGGGTTACAGGTATAGGGTGGGATATTCTTCGGAGGATCAGGGCAGATTTGATGGGTCAAATGGCCTTTTTCTGCCCTGTAGGGATTCCATGATTCAAGGTGGAAAATATCATGGCGATGGGAAGAAGTGGTAGACTGTGGGGTGAAGATTAAAGGAGTGAGCAATTGCCAGAAGGATTCTAAGGTAATCTTGCTGGTCTAGGCAGCACAGGGGGAAATGGTTCTGCACTGGGATTGCTTGTAAACCATGTAGATTTGGCCATTTGTGCTTCCATTCACCTTTTTAAAAAGATTGTTTTTGGGATATGAGCTTCTCTGGTGAGTCCAGCCCCCACAGTTCATCTCTAGTTGCCCCTGATCTGGTAGTAGTGAGCCAGCTACAATTGAATGGTTTGCTAAGCTTTTTCAGAGGGCAGTTTGGACATGGTCCAGGGTAGTAGAATTGCTTCCCTGAAGTATATCTTCTTAGATTAGATTACTTACAGTGTGGAAACAGGCCCTTCGGCCCTACAAGTCCACACCGACCCTCCGAAGAGCAACCCACCCAGACCCATTCCCCTACATTTACCCCTTCACCTAACACTACAGGCAATTTAGCATGGCCAATTCACCTGACCTGCACATTTTTGGATTGTGGAAGGAAACCGGAGCACCCGAAGGAAACCCACGCAGACATGGGGAGAATGTGCAAACTCCACACAGATAGTTTGCCTGAGATGGGAATTGAACCCGGATCTCTGGTGCTGTGAGGTAGCAATGCTAACCACTGTGCCACCATGCCGCACTTCTCTGACTCTGACTCTCATGACTCTGGATACACTGTCTGAACTTATATGAAAACATCTCCCCAGTGCTATTTCTTTAGCTGTCCTGGATTCTGATCAGTTACTGTGTAGATTCCATTGTTGTGGCCAAGGGGATCGAGTCGAGCCAACATGGTAAATTCACTTGAGTCATTTCAAAAATATACTTTATTCACAGAAACATCTTTTTATGCTTACATAGTCACAAATGCAGTTCAGTTCTCTGCAGTAGCATATGAAGAAAAATTTGAGCACTTCAAAAAGAAAAGATGAATTATCTCCCAGCTCAATGGATTAACAGAATTGCCTTCCTTCTTCAGGAAGTGTTGATTTTGTGGTTGACTAATCAAGTTTCTCAAGTTCGGCTGTTTGTTGGGAAGAGTTTGTTTAATTTAGGGCACTGGAACGCAGGTCCTTGTGCCGTTGCTTTCTGCACGGAGCTACTCTCTGCTTTCTATACTTTTTTAAATTTACGAAGACTAAGCAAATGATCTCTCTGTCTCTTTCCTCTCTTTTTTCATCCCATGCTCATGTTATGATTTGGAGATGCCGGTGTTGGACTGGGGTGCTCAAAATTAAAAATCACACGACACCAGGTTATAGTCCAACAGGTTTATTTGGAAGCACCAGCTTTCGGAGCGATGCTCCTTCATCAGGTGCTCCTTCTCTACAACCACCTGGTGAAGGAGAAGCATTCTGAAAGCGAGTGCTTCCAAATAAACCTGTCAGACTATAACCTGGTGTTGTGTGATTTTTAACCATGCTCATGTTGTTCACCTCTGGGCTTCTTGGGGAGTTCTGCAGACTTTGGAATATACTCTTCCGGCTCTCCTGCTTCTCGTTACAATTAAAGGTCAATGCCAACATTAGGCTTCATGACTCTGGATACACTGTCTGAACTTACATGAAAACATCTCCCCAGTGCTATTTCTTTAGCTGTCCTGGATTCTGATCAGTTACCGTGTAGATTCCATTGTTGTGGCCAAGGGGATCGAGTGGAGCCAACATGGTAAATTCACTTGAGTCATTGTGATGGCAAGAGAAAGGTGGTTGACCAGATATTCCTGTGACATATTGTTCACACTTCCTCTGTAGCATTTATCTTGAGGGATAATCTTCACTAATGTGCGGTCAATGCGTTCTTGGTCGTAGAACATTCCATGACACCTGATTCCAAGCTAACTGCAGAGATGCCCAAATGGTCCACAGCACGATACTTCGCATATTACGAATGCCATAAATTTCTCCAGCTGTCTGAGAATGGGACCCTCCTGTTTTTCGAGTTCTCACGGTGATCTCTTAAGGGCTGTGGAGTTTCACTTTTCTATAACAAGCTCTGAATTCCAGTGGCCTTGACCACCATGCAAGATAATCTTCTGTTCAGCTCATTGGGTCATCCTCATCGAAAAGTATAATGTTAAAAGCATAATTGTCTCCTTAGCCTCTGTAAAAGCAGAAATGGCTTACACTAAATGAAGCCTCTTCACATCCTTTAAAATTTTCATAAGGGTAAATAGGACCATTCATTTCACCTGGGACAATGGCTGTTGGTTTGGCTACATTTCTTTTAAAAGCTGTCTTTTTAATGTTGGCATCTTCGTGATCTGATTTTCTATACTGCAGCTTATTGAAGTAAGACTGCTGAACACCTATTGTATTTGAGTTCATATCTGGGAAAGATGCAACTGCCTCAAGTTCTTCTCCCCTTAGGGTAGCCATCACGTAGGTGGTGTAAGCATCTGGCTGCTGGTCATCACAGAAAGCTGGCAAGCAAGCTCCATTTGGACCAGTAATATCACTGTCAAACCGACCCCAAGCTCTGGGACTAGAGGAAAAGCCTGAAGTGGGTTCCACATTAATAAGTGATGCAACAACTCCTTTGATCTGATTACTTTACTCGTTCACTTCAAAATGTTCTAACTTTAACATAGCTCCCTCAGCTTTCAGGGACATCAAGGTTAAAAAGTCTTCTGTTTCAAATCTCCATATTGCCCACCAGAAACTTTCTGTCTTCTCATTTACCTCGTAGAATAGCAATAAAAGTAAAATCAAAAGGGACAAAAGGGAGGACTGCAGATGCTGGAGATTAGAGTCAACAGTGTGGTGCTGGAAAAGCACAGCAGGTCAGGCAGCATCTGAGGAGCAGGAGAGTCGACATTTCAGGTCAAAACCCTGATGAAGCCCAGAAAAACCTTCACTTGTCCTGCATTGTGGCTTTCCTTTGCTACTTCACCTATAAAATCAAGAGAAAGCATGCCATACGTCCTCAAAGAAAGAACATCACCTTCTTCATGGGCTGCTGAAACTAAAGAGACATTCCTTGGATCTAGAAATTTTACACTGGCTTTGACTAACCCCCTGAAGGAGTTGGGAGGAATCTCCAATTCCACTATGGGATTTTGGCTTTCTACTGCCCCCAGTGAGATGGCATTGCTGACAGAACAACCCAAAGTCACTGCTGGCTTCTTCCTTAGAAGTTGAATCTCATGAAAAAAGAGCTGCCTTTTTTGTTAAAGGGAAGAATCTTTGTTGTGTTCACAAGCTTGCCATACCGAGCTACAAAGGTGAGCACTAGCCGATCAATGTCTGCAGGAACCTGAATGGAGAATGCTCCCCTGTACCCATTCATACTATATTCAATTCCCTATGTATGGGAACAGGCCCTTCAGCCCAACAAGTCCACACTGACCCTCTGAAGAGTTACCCAACCAGACTCATTCCCTCTGAATGACGCACCTAACACTATAGGCAACTTAGCATGGTCAATTCACCTAACCTGCGCACCTTTGGACTGTGGGAGGAAACCGGAGCACCTTAAGGAAACCCACAAAGACATGGGGAGAATGTGCAAACTCCACACAGGCAGTCGCCCGAGGCTGGAATCGAACCCGGGTCCCTGGCGCTGTAAGGCAGCAGTGCTAACCTCTGAACCACCGTACCAATACTAATCTTCTTCCCACTCATGAAAATCAGTCCAAACTGCAGACTTACCATTATCGGCAGCAAGTGCACAGCCATGGACAATTGCCCTGATTTCAACACACTTCTAACAACCACACCTGCTGACCACCTTGGTTGGAAGCACATAGTTGGTGCAGGAAATCTTCCTTTCCCCTAGTTTCACTGCTCCACAGCAGTAAGCTGTTGTGTCTTTGCATCGTGGCTCTGGTTCATGTTCACCACTGCATGTTGCAACAGAACATTTTCTCACATTGTAGTAAAATGACTGAGTCAGATTCTGGTAACTGTCATAAGGAGGCTGTATTAAGTGGCACTCAGATTTGGGATTGCACGAAGGAGCACTAAGGGCTGTCAAAACAAAAAAAAATTGATTTTAAACCTGCATGTTTATTTTACATCACATCTCTATGAAGAATCTCAAAGCATTTCAGATATGGTGACCCTTGGTCTGGTGAATACAGGAAGATTCTGTAAAAGGCTCAGTTTTTTTAATAATGTATATTTTGAGGGTGGAATTCTGGTCACCATCACATGAGCATTTACTGCCGTCCTTCATAAAGTGCCACAATATTTTAAACATTCACCTGATCACCATGATTTATAAAATCATGTGGGGCATGGATAGGATAAATAGACAAAGTCATTTCATTGGGGTGGGAGAGTCCAGAACTAGAGGGCATAGGTTTAGGGTGAGAGGGAGAAGATATAAAAGGAATGTAAGGGGCAACTTTTTCATGCAGAGGGTGGTGCATTTATGGAATGAGCTGCCAGAGGAAGTGGTGGAGGCTGGCATAATTACAACATTTAAAAGGCATCTAGATGGGTATATGAATAGGAAGGGTTTAGAGTGATATGGGCCAAGTGCTGGCAGGTGGGACTAGATTGGGTTGGGATATCTGGTCAGCATGGATGAGTTGGACTGCATGTCTGTTTCCGTGCTGTACATTTCTATGACTCTATGACAAGCAAATATTGGATTTTGACTGTATTCCATAAATAAACCAAAAGTATCTTCTTTTGTACAAGAATATATTTCCATGCATTTGAGGCAACGGGAGGGTCCTATAACTGAACAGATAATCATTTAAGTTCATCAGGAACACTCAGACGGTGCCCTTTCCCCACTGCGCTTTGGCGGCAGCTGCCCCAAGTTTTAGCACATCCCTCAGCATGTAGTCTTAGACCTTGGAATGTGCTAGTTTGTAACACTTGGTCAAGATCAACTCCTTATTCAATTTAATGTCAGATCCGACCCTCTAGGTAATCCTTGTCTGCTGGAAGCCAAGCTTAGAAACTATTTGTCTTTTGTATGGTCAAAGTACCCTTGGTCCGCATTATTAAACTGAGTGGATTGCTGTTTAAAGAAAAGCCATTTGCCTGTGGTAACTATGACTTTCTCTCCAACAAGTTTACATGAGGCTATTAAGTCTTGTTGGTATGGAATATTTTAACCTAACAGACCCAACTGGGAACGGGCACGCTGTCCATTTCACACATGATCGATGGTTTGGAAGTCAATTCCTGTAAAGGTGCAATCTGTTCACACTCAGCTCAGTGCTGCCATGTAAATCTCTGCAAGCAACTTGTGCTGCATCAAAAATCTCTGATGCTATTAAACCATGGTTTGTCTGACAATTGTTACTGATACAGTGTTTCATATTTATACCAAACCCAAATAACAAACTTAGTTACACAAATACTGGGGATTCACTTCAATCCCACATACATTCAAACCCGTCATCTTGCATTCCCTGTTGTAATCTGTTTACATAGTTCTTAAATGTCAATGTTTTCTCTGTTAAGCCTATTGTTGAAGAAAAACTGCTCAAAGGATCTGTTGAGTTTTAAAACTCCTGAGGCATTAGGTGTACTATTCACAAATCAACACTGCACCGATGCTGTCAACTGATTTGTGTGCAGTAAGGAGCCCTTTTTACAATCCTTACACAACCAAGTTTATTGCTCAGTGCAGCTAAATAAAAACTCATAAAAATGTGGTTCGATGTTTCAAACTCCAATTATTCATCACAAAGGTAGGAAGCAAGGTAGTAGTTATAGTTTGAAATTTAATGCTCAGGGAGTCATAGACAGTTCTGATTCTGAGGGCTCGAGGAGTATAAACTTTTACACATCTGAAGACTGGAGAATACTGGTTGGATAATTGTAATGCATGATTTTTATGTGTCTGTCTGGCAAGAGGAAGCAAGCAAGAACGAACTTACATTTATAAAGCAGCTTTCATGCCTTCAGGAAGTATGCCTTTGAAATGTTTGAGGATGGGAACAGGTAATTCTTACCACCGTGTGCCCATCATATACATTAGAGTACCCTGGCACATTGATCAAAGTTGGATTGGGGAGGAATGTACATTAATTGTACATCCATGAGGCAATGTTTAATTTGAATGTATTGAAAACAAAGTGAGCTCCTTTATGATCTTAACATCTTAAAACCTAAAGTTCTTCTATGACAGGGCTACCCAAACTGTCGGTCACAAACCACAATAGGGTTGCAAGGCAAAATATTTAGATCAGATCTTCCAATGCAGCAACGGTTATCATGGAGCTTTGACTAACAATTACAAAACCACTGGAAAATTCAGAGCTTTTTTTGAAAAATAGGGGCTGAATTACTGACAGGTTAGTGCTTAGGTAACCCTGTGATTTAAACAGCTTTCTCACGTCACTCTCACAGGTCTCTCATCCCCTCTCCTTTCCTTTCCCAACCATTCTGACAGATCTCTCCCACACTAACCCCTCATTTGTCCAGAGCATCAACTTAGGGTCACAGTGGGAAAATGTTTGAGAATCAGTGCTGTATCAACTGCACTCAAATGATTCATTGCAGCCAGATCTTTGGATTAGGGAATGTCACTGATCGATTTCTTGCTATGGAAGAGCAGGACAGACATATGCTTTGTTTCCTCATTTCCTTTTCAAGACAATTTAACAGAAATTATTACGTAGAATCATACTTCCCTAATAGTTCTGTGAAAACAGGCAGGACCACATCTATTAAGAGTGCCAAGTAGTGCCAAATGTCATGGCATTGCTTAGGTTACATATATATCTGCAGCAGCAGTGGCAATGAAACTGTCAGCATTAGCCATCACTACTCCACAGAAACTGACACCAACTCTGGGAGTCTGCATAGTGCAGAATAACTTGTAAATCTAGAATATGATTCGATGTTTCTCAAAAGCTAAGCTGTTGAGGTCTACCTGGGTTGCAATTAAAGAACCATTTATGAACTGATGGAAACTTTCACTCTTAAGAAGTCAAAGTCAAATTTGGCAATTATGCTGAAAATACATATCTTTAAAAGTATTAAATAGACTTTAGCTTCTATATTAATCTGACCATAATCTTTTATTATGTTATTTGACATTTTAAATTGAAAGTAAACAGCCCACTGTTTTTAAATTCCTGAATTCCTGTCTGCAGGAATACTTCAGTCTAATTGGCTGCTTGTGCTGTTAACTAACCTGGTGCTGTTGCCTGGAGATCCCCTTGTCTCAATGCCAGATTTGAATTGGCATCAGGAAACAGAATGTTTATGCTGTAGACATCTCCAGGTCATTGAGGACAAACTTTCTTCAAGGTCAACAGTGAATGCCATTGTTTCGCCACTGGCTGTAAAACGCAAGCAACACGTTTCAAATAATTATTCATTTCACCTCGTAAACATTTTAAATTAACAGATCTTGGTTTTCAGATGAGTTAAACTGCATAAAACAATGCGATTAGAAAAATATTTACAAAGAGGATTTAACTTAGGCAGAAGGCAAGCTGCCATTATAAACACCACTGGAAGACATTAGCTGTGTTTCCACCTCTAAGTAGCTGATATCAGCTGCTGTAAGGCAACTGGTGTGAACTTCTTGTGCTGACTGGCTTTCGCTGATGCATTTACCCTCCTGCACATTGGGTGGGGAGAAACCAGAGTGGCCAGGCAGCACCTGAGGAGCAGGAAGAGACCAGTCTTGGTTGTGAAGCCTGTTCTAGTCAAATAACCTAATGGCACTTACTGGCACAGCTCGTGAGTGAAGAATGTCGACTCGGCACAAGTATCGGTCAGTGTCTGGTGTGGTTATATCACCACTAATTATCATTTTGTTTGGAATAAGGAAGAGGCAGTGAGGTGCAGCTGAGATAAAAAAAAACGAAATGGCAGCTCACACCACGTAGTTGGGAAACAAGCAATGCCATTCAGCAATGATTTCAACCAATTTGTAAAAGACGAAATAATTTTCTTTGAAGAATACATAACCAATGAACCAGGTCAATTTTGAAGCATTGGGGAGAAGAATAAAAGTTCTTCAATGAGGCGTTTCCCTGCTTAATCCAGTGCCTTCCAGAACCTTTCAATAAACCCATTTGACACTAGTGCCTGAAGTTTAGCATCTCTGCTAAGGCACAAGTGCTGTCGTGTTCATCCATTGCTCATTTTGCACACTCCCAATGCCATAATTGTTCCCCAATGCACTCCTCCCTTTCAGTAGCATTTAACCATTTTGTCTCTTGTTTAACATGAACTGTGTTTAGCTAGAATTGAGGGAAGTTAAAGAGTTAAATAAGTAGTAAGCAAATTTCAGTATATCCTCAATCAGGCACACAGGAATTTAAAGGCTTATATTGTGCTGTGCCATTCAAGATCAACAACTGTTACCTACTAAAGAATTCCATGGAGATTTAAAGCACCAGTTTCTCTGACAAGATAATGTGAGTTCTAGATACTTGATTATTCACATCAAGGCCACTTTTAATTTGTGTTGTATTGTTACTAAATTAATCAGCACTGCTGTTAAATGTGATGCAAGCTATACACTGTATTTTTTTGATTCCATTAACATCAATGGTGCCCTGATTTTTAATGGTCACATATTTTATATCATATGCCTCACCTGACTAATGCAATATTCTCAGAGGTGGCATTGTGCCTGTATTAGACTGCACATCAGAGATCCTGAGGTAGGAACAGTAAGACGGATTTCCTTCCCAGAAAATTCTTGGGCACCCTAGTTTATTTGACAAAACCTTATTATGGCAGATGGGAAACTGTAGTCCTGGAGCAGTTGATGATGCCCTGGACATTGTAACATCAGGCACCCTGATAAGGGTATGTGCTGTGAAAAAGATAGGCCAAGAGGAGGGGGGAATCTCCATTTTTGAGGGGGGACAGTATCTGGTACAATGGCTCAAGTATCTGCTTGTGGAGCAAAGAGGGCACAGAAACATAGAAAATAGGAACAGAGATAGTAATTCAGCCTTTCCAGCCAGCTCCACCATTTAATATGTTCCAACTTAGTTCGTTGTTCTCATTATCACTCCATATCCTTTGATCCCTTTATTCCGAAGAACTATGTATAACTCCTTCTTGAAACCATTCTTTGTGATAGTGAATTCCAGGCTCACTACTTTTCAGGGTGCAGGAATTCCTTCTCAACTCAATCCTTAATGGACTAGTCATTTCCTTAGGCTGTGATCCCTGTTTTTGGACTCCCCAGTCACCAGGAACATCCATTCTACATTTACCTTTTAAAACTTTCTAGGTTTCCATGAGATTGCCTCTCATTGTTCTAAATTCCAGTGAAATAATCCTAACAGATCCAATTTATCTTCATTCCTGCCATCCCAGGAATCAGTTTTATAAATCTTTGTTCACTTCCTCCATAGCGGGAACATCCTTCCTCAGATAAGGAGATCAAAACCGCACACAATCCTCTTGGTACCATCTCACCCTGCTCCTTTACTCAAATCCTCTCATAATGAAGGACAACATAGCATTTGCTTTCTTCATCGTCTGCTGCCCACAGGCGCCCCTGGTCCCCCAGGGATCTTTCTTCTATTGGAATACCAATTAATAAGCCACAGAGGAACAGAATGGGCAGCTGACAATCTTTGAAGCACTATCAATCCGGCAGGAGACACGAATATCATAGAGAACTCGTGGCTGATTGTCTACAAGGTCAGTCCCAATACTACCTGGCTCTTAAAGTGGGGAAATGAGTACCTAATATGTATTTTGATGCAATAGTATTTGTTATTTTCCTAATGAATGGGTACAATAGTTTAAAACATTGCTCCCACTGGCTTTACTCAGCATTTGGCTGTTTTCATTTTGAGGAATAGTAATAATATATAAATCACCGCCCACAGCACCCAATGATCACCACTCACGATTTTCAAACAGTGCCATTCATTTTCTGGTATAAGACAGGCAGCTAACATCAGAAAGGAGGAATATTAGTGTATTTTTAGCCTGGTCCCATTTTGTGCCATTATGCCTGGGACTTCGTTTGCAGAATGTACTGGTTGCAATGACACTTACATACAACAGGCAGTTACAGAGCAAGCGTAAGTTTTTGTGAGGTGCGAGAATGCAAGGATATGAATGAAGGAATACTTGAAGGCTGAATGTGTAACTCCTACAATGTGTCTCATAGGCTTTAGTAGCATTCCTTTAAAAGATTTTAACATTGCGCTCTAACACTCATTGTAAGTGATAGACATTCTGAGTACAGTGTGTTCTTGGAAAGTGTGGCTGGCTCCAGTTCTTATGTCTGATCTGGGAAGTGAATTAAGCTCTATATTAACATTGAGTAGCTGCATGTGTATGAAGGAATGAATACTGGCTATCCCATCTTTGTAGTGCTCTCAATCATTCCTTGATTCTCCATTCCAAACCAGATTTCTATCTTCTGTTTGATTAGTTGTAACAAAGCTCCCACTGCTGTAGCCAAGAAATGAAAGGTCTCCTAACCCGTGACTGATGATCCAGATTCTTGCTGTTCGTGGAAATTACTGCTATTTGAATGTTGGGGCAATTGGTGTTTTCAAGACCGAAATTAACAATTTGATGCCAAATAAGGTTTTCAATGGATATGGAAGAAAACCAGGTAGACAAAGCTGAGGTACATATCAGCCACGATCTCATTGTGTGACGGAGGAGACATAACCGACTTATGACATACTCCTGAAACTATTTACCCTGCAACAAAAATAATGTAACAGCACATTATTTCCCAATATTAATAAGTGTGTCTAGTTGGGGAGGCACTGGCCTAGTGGGGTTATTGCTGCACTGTTAATCCAGAGACCCAGGATATGTTCTAGGGACCTGGGTTTAAATCCCACCATGGTAGATAGTAGAATTTGAATTCAATAAAAAATAATTTGGAGTTAAGAACCTGATAATGATTGTCTTTTAAAACACCCATCTGGTTCACTAATGTCCTTTAGGGAAGGAAACTTTTCTGGTCTGTGCGACTCCAGACCCACAGCAGGGTGGTTGAAGTTTAACTGCCCTCTGGAGAATAAGTGATGGGCAATAAATGCTGACCTAGCCAGTGCTGCTCTCATCCCATGCTAGAAAAACTGAATAGCCTGAAGATGGATAAATCACCTTGACCAGATGGACTATACCACAGGCTTCTAAGGGAGATAGCTAAAGAGATACAGAGGTGTTAGTGGTGATCTTTCAGGAATTGCTAGAATCAGGAAATCCCAAAATACTGGAAAGTTGCTAACGTGACACACCTGTTTAAAAATGGAGTAAGGCAAAAGTTGGAAAATTACAGACTGATTAGCCTAACCTTGGTTGTAGGTAAAATTCTGGAATCCATTGTGAAGAATGAAATATCTGAATATTTGCAAGTGTATGGTAAAAAAAAGGGCAAAATCAGCATGGTTTCATCAAGGGGCAGCCACGCCTGGCAAATCTGCTGGAGTTCTTTGAGGAAGTAACAAGCAGTTAGACCAAGGAGAGCTAATGGATGTTATCTACCTGGACCTCCAGAAGACCTTTGCAAGATACCGCACAGGAGGTTACCGAGTAAGATAAGGCCCATGATGTTCAAATCAAGGTGCTAGCATGGATATAAATTTTGCTGTCTGGCAGAAGGCAGAGAGTGGAGATAAAAGGGTCCTTCCCTTGATGGTAGCCGGTGACAAGTGGTGTTCTGCAAGGCTCAGTGTTGGGACCACAACTTTTCACTTTATACATTAATGATGTATATGAAGGAACTGAAGGCATTCTGGCTAAGTTTACAGATGATACAAAGATAGGTAGAGTGACAGGTAGCATTGAGGAGGCGGGGAGGCTGCAGAAGGATTTAGACAAGTTAGGAGAGTGGGCAAAGAAGTGGCAGAAGGACTATGATGTGGGAAAGCGTGAGGTTATACACTTTGGTAGGAAGAATAGAAGCATGGACTATTTTCTAAATGGGGAGAAAATTCAGAAGTCTGAAGTGCAACGAGACTTGGAAGTTCTAACACAGAATTCTCTGAAGATAAACTTGCAGGTTGAGTCAGTAGTTAGGAAGGAAATGCAATGATGGCATTCATTTTGAGAAGACTTGAATATAAAAGCAGGGATGTGCTTATGAGGCTCTATAAGGCTTTGGTCAGGCCACATTTGAAGTATTGTTCACAGTTTTTGGCCTAATATCTCAGGAAGGATGTACTGGCCTTGGAATGACTTCAGAGGCGGTTCACAAGGTGGTTCCAGGAATGACAACTGGGTCTACACTCGATGGAGCTTAGAAGAATGAGGGGAGATCTAACTGAAAGATACTAACTGCTGAATGGCCTGGACAGAGTAGATGTTGGGAAGATGTTTCCATTGGTAGGAGAGACTAGGACCCGAGGGCTTAGCCTTAGAATAAAGGGAAGACCTTTTAGAATGGAGATAAGGAGGAAATTCTTCAGCCAGAGAGTGGTGAATCCATGGAATTCATTGTCACAGAAGACTGTGGAGGCCAGGTCATTGAGTATATTTAAGACTGAGAAAGGTAAGTTCTTTAGTATCAAGGGGATCAAGAGTTATAGGGAAAAAGCAGGAGAATGGATATGAGAAACTCATCAGCCATGATTGAATGACAGGGCAGACTTGATGGGCTGAATGGTGTAATTTCTGCTCCTATGTCTTATGGTATTATGGTCTTATGAATAAAAAAAATACTTAGTTATGTCCTTCAGTATTTAGTCAAAGGGTTTTGAACTGGCCAGTCATGGAAACTACAATGAAGTGAGCTCTCCTGAGATTGTTGGCAGTTCAGAGAACATTCACTGAGTTGATTTCTGGGAAGAAAGGTTTTCAGTTGAGCAGTTTGGGTGTATGCCCATTGTAGTTTAGAACAACAAGAGCTGATTTTCTTAAAACATGTAAGGTTCTGACTGTTGCTCATGGGAATATTTCAATGGGAAACACAGTTTCAGAATGACTTGTCTCTCATTTAAGATGGAGATATGAAGCAATTCCTTCTCTCAGAGGGTCATCAATGATTGGAATTCTATACCCCAGATCTCAGTGAAGGGTGAGTCATTGAATGTATTCAAGGCTGAGTTGACAGATTTTTGATCTTTATGGGTTGCAGGGGGCAGGCAAGAAAATGGAGTTGAGGCCACCATCAGATCAGCCAAGATCTTGATGAATGGCAGAGGAAGCTGAAGGCCAAGTAACCTATTTCTGCATGTGTTTATTATTTTCTTATGAGTCATATTCAACTATATTTTTAGACTGGTTTTCATTAAATTGGTGAGGGTCCTGGCAATACACATTGCTGCAAATCTCAAAATGAATTTCACCATAGATACATGCAGAATTTTAGATTTTGTTGACTGAACTAAGGACATCATCTATTACTTTAAAAATAATAAACTAAGTAGTTTAGGAGCTAGGAATAAACATACACAAATCACTCAACCGTTTGTTATAGGTTAACAATAGCATAACTTCTGCAAATCAAGCACTGCACGGGAGGTTTAGAGTTAATAAATGATATTAATGCTAAACCTATATTGAACCTTTTTTTAGCCCACACTGAGTACAGTTTTGATCATAATAATATAAAAATAAGTAATGGATTGTATTGCCATGTGGATTGAGGGACCTTGATGTAAGCCAGAGAAGATATAAGGTGATGTAAATATGGTACCATGGTGAAAAGAAATGGATGAATAGATGAATATTTCACGTGATAGGTTTAACAGTGTTCAGCTAGGTCGTAGAACACTCTGAGTTACTCCTGAGTTAGACCTGAGATGGGGACTGCAGAAATAAATACAGTTAGCAAAATGGTTTTCTACCAAAGTATAACACAACAATAATTGTTGGCATTGCTTAACCCTGTAGACAAGCACCCTGTCCTTACAATACCTGGTCCATGACTGCTCAATCACTCTCTATCACCAAATAAAGTCAGAAGTCACACGACACCAGGTTACAGTCCAACTGTCTTATTTGAAATCACAAGGTTTTGGAGCATAGCTAGCCCCTTCATCAAACCCATTCACCTGACAAAGGGGCTACGTGCTGAAAACTTGTCATTTCAAATAAACCTGTTGGACTACAACCTGGTGTTCCGTGACTTATGGCTTTGCCCACCCTAGATCAACACTGGCTCCGCCACATCATGGCTGCCAAATAAGTGTTTTCATCATTTAGAAAACCTACATTTGTACCAGAAACATGCCATCTGTTCACCTGTTGTGCAGTACGTGTGGTGGCAGTGTGTGTGTGTGTGTGTGAAACTATGCTGTATTGAAAGGGTGAGGGGGATGTAAATCAAAGGCCCTCACACTATTCTGTGGAAACTAAAGGTATCATTATTAGTCAGGTCTTAATTTCCATTAGTCGCATTCATTATAAATCCCCTGACAATGTGTGGTTCCGTTTCAGTGTAAAATATTGAAATCAGACAAAATAATTAGAACAAGTGGCACAGACATTATTCAATCGCCACTTAAAAGTCATACATTCTTCCCTTAATTTCTATGTAACACTCTGTTTTATCTTATTACTTTGTTGCAAGAAATTGTTGATGAATTAGGTGACTACAGACTTCCGATAGTGAATTAAAAAGTAACAATTCAACTGAAAGGTTCAAATGGTGTCAAAACTCTCAACTGTCAAGGTGGTCTTTTTGCAAAGTCGTAAAAGAAAAATACCACTGATGCTGTGAGTTTGAAATTGAAAACAAAATGTGCCGGAAAAACAAAATTCAGTTGGTTTGGCAGCATCTGTGGAGAGAGAAAATGGTCACATTTAACTTGGAAATTGAATGCTGCTTTTCACTCCACAGATGCTGCCAGATGTACTGAATTTCTGCAGCACTTCCTGTTTTTATTTATTTGTCGTTTTCCATCGTTTTCTGGTCAGTCTCTCACTGTCCCGTGTACTTGCAAAAGTTATCCTCGCAGATTCTCAATGTGAATAGTGTTGGTGAATAGATTTGACATGAATGGTTTTGTTTTTAAAACCCATCAATGTCCTCAAAGCTTCCAGTAATCAAGAATCATACATAAAGATGGTGGATTTGCCTGATATTGATTGCATATTCACACTGAACTGGGGTCATTACATCCCAATTTATCTGAGCTCAGAAACTTTGGTACAGGTTCTCACTTTTCATATCTCCACTCTACATAATTTATACGACACAATGCAACAGCTCATGAAGCTTGTCTGTGTGTCTATCCTTTGTTTTCTGTCCATGTTTCCATTTGTTAGAACGTGGACTTCCAACATTTCATCCATGTGTTTGGGGAACAGATTGCAGTAGGTTGGCTGACCATAAAACTCTTACTGCCTGCACTTTTTAAAAATCACTCATGTGGCCTAATCTTTATCTTAAGTTTATATCCCCTGGTTCTAGAGTCATCAGGCATGGGAAATATCCTACCTACATTTATTCCGTGTTGCCCGGTAGGAATTTTAAGAATCTCAATGAAATCTCCTCACTTTCTTCAAAGCTCTCTGGAGTGCGGATAGTTTTTGCAATCTCTCCTCATAAGACAATTCTGCCATCTCTCTGTAGGCCTCTTCAAAAGGTACTTCAGCTAGAAAAGAAAAGGCAAATAAAGGTCAACTTTTTCCACCGGTTGGAGACTCTAGGACTAAGGGACATAGTCCAAGAATTAGTGCCAGGCCATTTTCAGGATACATGCACTTCTACACACAAAGGGTGGGCATGGTTTGGAACCCTCTTCCACAAATGGCAATTGATGCAAGATCATTTGTCAGATTTAACTCTTAAATTTATACTTTTCTATTAAGCAAATATATTGAGGGAGATGCGTCAAAAAGGCAGGTGTATGGAGTTAGGCCATAGATCAGCCATGATCTCATTAAATGGTGGTTCTTACTATAAAGGGTTGGAGTACAGTTATGTTTGGGACAGAGCTGGTGGAAAGCAGATTTTAGTTAAGGCTGATAGAACAATCTAACTAAACTACAGGCAGGTTCAGAATTATAATAAAAGGTGGGTTGTGATAAGCCACTGGAAGAGCAATTCACAACCCCAGATTGACGTTTGAAATACATGGGTTTGAATCTCACCATCGTAGATAATGAAGTTTAAAATACATACAAATCTGAAAAAAAAGACAAGCTCAATAGTAACCATGTAATCATTAATGAGTATCATAAACCCCCATTGGGTTCACAAATGATGTTTAGGGAATGAAACCTGCCATCGTTACCTACGTGTCACTCCAGACCTATGGAAATACGTGGCTGACTCCTAACTGTCCTCTGGGAAACAGAGATAGGAAACAAACTTAGGCCCAGCCACAATGCCTGCATCCCATGAATAAATTTTTAAATATATATTTAGTTCCTGATAGATTTCTGATGACCAGTGGTGGACAAGGTTGTGGGATTGGAGCGAGTTAAAGACATTAAAATCTTTGAAAGCTATGATCCTATTGAATGTTTGGACAGACGTGATGGGCTGGATGGTCTACTCTTGCTCCCATCTCCTAAGTTCCTATCCTGAAATTTTTGTATGTTCTCTCTAAGAGGCAAGTTGGGTGGGAGATGCATGAAAGATCTTGGTGTGACCTATTCTGCTTGTGAAAAATCCAGTCCTTATGTTTTGCCAACTCTAAAGCTGCTAAGTATCGGTGGCACAGTGTTTAGCACTGCTACCTCACAGCGCCAGAGACTTGGGTTCAATTCCCGATTCAACTGTCCCTGTAGTGTTAGGTGAAGGTGTAAATGTAGGGCAATGGGTCTGGGTGGGTTGCTCTTCGGAGGGTCGGTGTGGACTTGTTGGGCCGAAGGGCCTGTTTCTACACTGTAAGTAATCTAATCTAAGTAGTTTACATCTTAGCTTGAGTCCTGGGAATTTTTATAATGATTTGAAAGTTGATTAGAAACTGCAGGAAGAAAATGTTTGCAAATGATGGGATACAAATGTAAGTGAAAAAATAACAGAATTTTAAAAAAACTCACTCATGTCCAATTTTTGTATTTGGTATTTCAACTTAGTCTGTTGAAATCAATGGACCCATTTCTGGTAAGTACCTGCCTCAGGCGACTGACTGTGTGGAGTTTGCACGTTCTCCCCGTGTCTGCGTGGGTTTCCTCCGGGTGCTCCGGTTTCCTCCCACAGTCCAAAGATGTGCAGGGTCAGGTGAATTGGCCATGCTAAATTGCCCGTAGTGTTAGGTAAGGGGTAAATGTAGGGGTATGGGTGGGTTTCGCTTCGGCGGGTCAGTGTGGACTTGTTGGGCCGAAGGGCCTGTTTCCACACTGTAATGTAATCTAGTCTAATCTAATCTAATCTAATCATTTTACACCTTCCCCCAATAGCAGATCCAAGACTGAAGATTTGTTACGGAAGGAGCTCGGGTATGAACTCATGTCTCTCCATTACAAACATTTATCTTGGCCAGGCTGTTGGAGAGGATTGACCACCTCTTCTAGATTAAGACTGTCTTCACTGAATAGATGTTTTATGTCTTTGACACTCTCAGTATTTGCAAGAAATTTGAAAGAAAGATACTCCAGGTGGATTTAGCAAAGACGACCTTCTCCACAAGTAGCATTGTCAATATTTCAACAGCTGAATGAAGGTTTTTGTGCTTTTATCTCTTAGGTCCTTGAACCCATATTCAGTCCTCAATGATCTGTAATGAATAGTACTGTGGAGTTCTTTTCTTCACAGAGGGCTGTTATGCCTGGGCAGTTAAGTATATTCAAGGCTGTGATTCTTAATCAATAAGGGAATTGAGAAAAGTGAAGTTCAGGATTATCAGATCAGCTATGACCTCATTAAATGGTGGTGTAAGCTCATGGACTGAATGGTCAATTCCGGCTTCCTTATCTTACAGTCTTCTGGAAGATTTGCGTCATTAACATATAAATGTTAGATTAGATTAGATACAGTATGGAAACAGACCCTTTGGCCCAACAAGTCCACACTGACCCTCCGAAGAGTAACCCATCCAGATCTATTCCCCTACATTTACCACTTCACCTAACACTACAGGCAATTTAGCATGGCCAATTCACCTAACCTGCACATCTTTGGACTGTGGGAGGAAACCGGAGCACCCGGAGGAAACCCACGCAGACATGGGGAGAATGTGTAAACTCCACACAGACAGTCACCCGAGGATGGAATCAAACCTGGGACCTTGGTGCTGTGAGCAGTGCTAACCATTCTTGACTCTGATCTCCAGTATCCACAGTGCTCACTTTCTCCCACCCAAAGGGAACCATTGCAGACACAGGGAGAACTTGCAAACTCCACACAGAAAGGAGGCCGGAATCAAACCGAGGTCCCTGGTACTGTGAGGCTAGCCACTCAGTGAGTGTATCACCCTGTTAGAGATGGGTTAGTGAAAAGAAGGGCAGTCCTTTTTCACATGAGGCTGTGCTTCCCACCAAGCTAGCCTGATTATAGCCCCTGATTAGCCCTATCGCAGTGCAGTCTGGGTGAAAGGAACACCTAATTGAAGGTCAGTGGTCTTCTGCACTTCACAAGTGTGAATAACTCAATCTTCTTTCCGCTACCTTACACTTATTCCGATGTTGTCATTATGCATAAATATCTCACAAAAATTCATGGACTATAACCCTCATTACTGCATGACTCATTTCCCCTCAACAGCTCTACCTCACCTCATCCTCCAAAGTACTGACCTTTCCTGTTTTCTGTACTTTATCCTCATTCACTGGAGACAACACTCCTCTTTCGTCACTAGTTTTCTATTCAATTACATCATTGTCAATTCCACCCCGCCCTTTGTTTCATTTCAAGGGAAAAATGGGGCATTGATTATGAAATCAAAGTTAAACAAAGTTGGAAGTTAGTTTATCACCCCTCAGCAATGTTATACAACTCAATCTAACTTCAAGGAAGCTTGGATTTGTATTGGGAGGACTCGACAATTAAGTAGTTCTCATCCAATTATTATCATAAATGAAAAGTGAGGAAAGTATTAAGTATACACACAAACTTGAAATTGTTCATCATTTTGCATTATTCTTTTACAATTTCAATCTCTGAAATTATCAAAAGCAGCATTCACTGACATGAGTCTTCAAACATCCACAATTTATGTAATTTTTGTTAAAATACAGAAACGGCACTGGAAGTCTCTCAAAGTTTCTGCTAAAACAGCAGGGGAGGACAATGTTCAGCATTAGAGATCAAAGAAATTTGAGTGTGAATCTATATGCTTATATTTACGCTATTGCAAACTGTCCTCATCTTTTATGTGGATTCTGCTAAACATCTGCCTTCCTTTAGCTGAATGGTCTACTCTTGTTCTATTTCCTAAGTTCCTACACTCAATATTTGTATGCTCCTTCTTGGAGGCTAGTTGGGTGCGAGCCATGTGAAGATCTTGGTCGGTCCTACTCTACTTGTGGAGAATCCAATCCATATTTTGAGCCAAGTCCAAAGCCGTAAGGGAGTTTTCATCTTAATTTGAGTTCTGGGAATTTTTATAGTGACTTGAAAGTTGATTAGAAACTGCAAGAACAAGTGATGGCGTACAGATGTAAGTGAAAAAAATTACAGAATTAAAAAAAAAACTCATGCCCAATTTTTGCATCTGGTATTTTAAGAAAGTCTGAAATTAATGGACCACTTTCTCGTAAGTACCTGCCACCACTTTGCATCTTCCCCCAATAGCAGGACCAAGACTGAAGATTTGTAATGTAAGGAGCTTGGGTATGAACTCATGTCTTTACATTGCAAACATTTATCTTCGCAGGGCTGTTAGAGGAGATGTACTACCTGCTTGAAAATTTGAGCCATGTTTTAGCATTACCCCATCCAACCGTGCAAAATTGTAACTCACATGAAATTTCTGGCAATTCTAAATTAACTGAAAGTTTTTGTCGAATAGCCTGAAGTCATATTTATGGCATTTTGCTGTGATTGTCTTTATTTCTCCTTACTCTAAAATATATCTTCAGTATCTTATAGCATCAGAATAATCTATATCAAAAATTGAAAATCCACTGTGTATTTTCTGAAGCAATTGTGTATGACTTGTGGACACGATAGTTTGTTGGCTTCAAACTTGATTAGATTCCCTACAGTGTGGAAACAGGCCCTTCAGCCCAACCAATCCACACCAACCCTCCAAAGAGTAACCCATCTAGACCCACTTCCCTCTGACTAATGCACCTAACACTATGGGCAATTTAGCGTGGCCAATCCACCTGACCTGCACATCTTTGGACTGTGGGAGGAAACCGGAGCACCCAGAGAAAACCCACACAGATGCAGGGAGAATGTGCAAACTCCACACAGACAGTCACCCAAGGCTGGAATCAAACCTGGGACCTTGGTGCTGTGAGGCAGCAGTGCTAACCATTGAGCCACCATGCCGCCCCTTTAATATTATTTTTGAAGTGCGATACAAAGAAGGACTATTTCCTAAGACCACTACCTTCCTTGGGATTGACTGTGCCAGTTTAGCCTTTTAGCTTATTGTAATTGTCAGAAATGTTTTGCCAAACTGAGCCAAGGGAGAAATCACTGTAAAATTCATTTCAATGCCAGTTCAGGAAATCCATTTTGTTGCAATCGAAAAGAAACTATTACATAATATTTAATCAGATTATATTTTCAAACCGCCAGCTATTGTGTATTTCAACATAAGGTTCCACAGAGTGATGACGCCACTGTGGTGTGGGATGATTGGGTGGCTTCAGAACGGAAAGAATTTTACAGATGTTGGGTGAAATTATTTTCTTGTTAAAGCAGAGACAAATCTGCTAAATACTTGTTTCCAGAAGCAATGGCAAAATGACAGCTTTGGGAACTTAAGCACCAGAGAAATGAGAAGATCCACGTTTTATTTTTAACCTTTTTTTGCTGCTCATTTCTGTGCAGAGTTTAGCTATCAGTAATGAATGATAAAAAGGACAAGTTGTCTGCAGAGGTCACAATTTATTGCAATGACATCATTCTTCACTATCATCACCCATGACAGCTTGACCTTCCAGTTTGGAAGTGAAAGAGTATTGTGGAAAGAAAACATTTTTTTTTAAAGCTTTTCTGTGTCCTTAAACAGATCATCAGGAAGGTTCAAATACTGAAGATTAATGTACATTAAATATATCTATTCTCATTAAAAATTTGGAACAATTATGCAATCAGTTTCAACTGATCACTGGTCATCACTGGAGACTGATATGAGAAGCATCTTAAACCCTCTTTTTGGTTGTAATTCCCTGTCGACATGTTGACCATCCAGTGAAAATCATGGTTCCTCTCTGTTTTGATCAGTCCCCATCATAAAGGTTGCTTGGTATTCAATTTTTATTGCTGGGCTTTTGAATTTGTTGATATGTTGTACATGAGAGAAGTCAAAGAATTAAGCAGAGAACAAAATGGACAGAAAGGCAAATCCCATTGTCCTGAATCAACATACCGAGATACAAAACCATAGATGAGGGCAAGTTAGTTAAAACAAAAGGTTGTGGAGAAACTCAGCAGGACTGGCAGCTTCTGTGGAGAGAGAAGCAGAGCTAATGTTTTTGAGTCAACTGACTTTTTTTTAGTACTCCAAAGAAGAGTCATAATTGACTCAAAATGTTAACACGATTTCTCTTTTCCCATATTTCCAGCACTTTCAGTTTTTATGTTAGATCTTCAGCATCCACAGCATTTTGCACCAAATTTGAATGAGAGCAAGTTTATCGTTTGCTGCTGTGGAGTGGGTTAACTCATTGAAAAGAGACTCCACGTCCTTGAATATTGGAGGTAAATGATCACATGGCATAATGCAAAGAACAGGGAGTTCTCCTAATGTCCTGGCCAAGCACTTTCTCCCAAAACCAACACCACCGAAACACTCATTGTTTGATCCAATCGGTCAATGGTCAACCTAATCTAACTGATACAGAGATAAAATGTACTGACTCAGTTGTTGCACAATGGGTTGGTGATCAGATATTTTATATGTCATGGAAAAGGCACTAAACGATGATATAGTGCCTTATATGGAAGTTCAAACACAAATATTCATCCAATATAGGATGACTCAACTTCACTGGGTAGGAAACACACCTTACCAGGCATAGAATCAAAGAAGGACGAGGCGGAATTGGAAAAGCAGTGTGAAGACGAGGTGGATTTATTTTGTGCCCCGAATTGTTATAAGCTGAAAGGTACGAGCTGACGGGTGGTTGAAGCACATTGAAAAATTGATTTGCAAAAGCAAATTGAATAAATATTTGAAGCAGAGATCATTGAAAAGCCAATAGGGAAGTGTAAAGAAGTGAGACTAATTGCATAGCTATTTCAAAGGGCCCACTGAAGTATCATAGGCTGAATGCCTTCCTTCTATCACTGTGTGATTCTGTGATTTTCCATCTACTCCTGGCAAAAGATAATGGGTGGAATTCCACATCAAGATGCTTGCACTGAGCTCAAGGGATTGGGAGGGAAATTGCAGTCACACTACCATCACTATTTCTCTGGTTGCCTGCAATACAGATTAGAAGATGGTGCCCTTAAGACACCTGGCATTGTGGGCACAGACACCTATAAGGACCATGCCGACATGAAGCTTCTGGTTTGAGAGACATTTCAAACCTGTAATTGCCAGCATTAAGAGTTTACACCATCAACTTTACATTGAATTGGACCCATACCAAATACACAGGTGACAGAATATTAAGTGTTGCAGAGGTTACTGGTTACTTGGTCGATGAAATTGCCTGAAATTGACAAGTTGCCTGCCAGAAAGAGGATACTGCAGGTTTTAACAAGTCTTATGCAGTTAGTAAAATTTACTGTCAAAGCATTTTTGTACTGACGCACAGGCAAATTCATGAAGGCATCACAGAAAAGCCGTATAATCTAATTTTTTTTTTGCCTTTAAGCAAGGCACAAGATCTGAATGAAATCTTTGGAATTGCTTCGTGGCTTGTCACCCTCCTTTCACCAGGAGTTCGACATATAGCTGCCAGTGTCTACTTTCAGAAACATGTTTCTGTTTGTACTGGGTGCACATTATCTGCCACATATAGCCTTGGCATTATAGTGAAGTCAACACACAGTGGCTCCAAGCAATGTGCAGGTATGTAGCACGGTGCTGGAGATAAGATAATCTGTTCAGCGAGGTCTCTGACTCAAACAGCTGCGGATCCTGATAACCTGAGATGTGGCACATAAGCTATATTTTTTTTTCGTGTTTGTTGGCAAACATGCTGGAGGGGCCCCCAAGGAAAGCAAAGGCCTTCAGCAAAACAAAACCAGCTTCATCTTTCTGAAGGGGAGCATCTCCCCCACCTGGTCACGATCAGCAACCCTGAAGGTAACCAGGGTCGTAGGTCACACTTGTCCTGAGAGGCCATCAGGGATTGTATTCAAGTCTTCATAGCAGTATGCATTAATTAACCTGTCCTATGTTCTGTTTAATCGATGAGAAAGGGTAAGGAACATTTTTAAAAGCATTTTTAGGAAGAATATGCTCCTTCAGCAAAAATTTGGATGCGTCTCCAATAAAAAAATACGAATTTAAGCATTAAACTGACTTCTTTGTTCCCATAAAAAAGCTGCTAGGTTTTGTCATAAATAAAAGGAGATTAGTACTGAATACTAACAGTTTAGAAGGAATCCAGATGATTTCAAGTTTGGAGAGGTTAAAAGTAGGGGGTATAGATGTCTGTTGCTGCTTTCAAAATGTGTATCTGTTAGCTGTCTGGATGAATCAAGAATTATAAGGGTTTTTTTCTGTGACGATAGAACCATTCAAGTGATCAAGGGTGAAGCACAGATTTCTCCCATTTCACATTCTATCTCACTTTTCATTTCCTCTTTCTTTCTTTACAGAAGTAGCCAGAACTTGCCAAACAGGCTCTGGGAGCTAACAGCTTCGCCAAATTCCAGCTTCATTGTTATGACAGCCTGCATATCAGCTACAGCAACAAGCAGTGTGTGGGCGTTTTGGGAGAAAAGGAAGATGGACTTTATAAAAAAAACACACACACAGATTCGTTGACAAAGTGAGAATAGAATAAGACACAGCAATTTTCAAAAGTTTCAGCTACATGTAATCTCCTAAAAGACAGTTTAGTACTGGCTCCACATGACTTAATAACCCATTGCTTCATAGAAGTCCCCACTTTGAATTAAAGACTCTTGACCTTTGCCCACTTAACAATTGTCGTGGCTCTTTTGCAGCATATTAACAAGCCTTTTGAAGAACTAAAATTGGTATATCAAAACTGAAGCAGAGCAACCAGCTAACAGGATTGTCAGAGCAATTTATCACTTTGTGTGTTGGTGCCAACACCCAGTGTTGTTTCAGAATTCTTTTTACACTATCTCACCAGTCTATCCTGCACAGGGTAAATCTTGTTATTTTGACACCCTGGTAGTGTCTGATGCTTAATAATCAGTTAGCCTTAATGTTCAACTTCTTTTACAGAGCCTACTTTTCTGTCAAATAATAATCAGATCACAATTTTAATACAGTAAATGTTTTCCACGAAAACTTGTAAAGTTGCACATGCTTTGCTACTTTGCCTGACTTTCATAAGTGTTCACTAGCAAATAAACAGTCTCAGGACTGATTCCTCAACTGGTGTGGCCGTTAATTCTATCCAAAAGTTTGTAAAACAAAAATTAATTGCTCTGTCACAAGCAGGTCATTGAATCCCTATAGTGTGGAAGCAGGCCATTTGGCCCATCAAGTCTACACTGACCCTCTGAAAAGCATCCCACCACATCTGTGGGACCCTGCATTTTCCATAGCTAATCCACCTAACCTACAGATCCCTGGACAGTACAGGCAATTCAGCATGGTTCATCCACTTACTCTGCACATCTTTGGATAATGGGAAGAGCAAACAGACACGGGGAGAATGTGCAAACTGCACATAGTCACCTGAGGTTGGAATCAAACCCAGGTCCGTGGCACTGTGAGGCAGTGCTAACCACTGAGCCACCATGCCACCCCAAAGATGACATCAATCTTGCTATTACTCGGAAATAGTGTTTGACTTCTGCAATATTTTCTCAAATACATTTTCTAATGGAAACTGCCACTCTGATTCAAAAACTTCTTATCAAAAAGTAAGGTGTATTCGACCTACATTTTATGTACTGTGATCATATAGTCTACAGGCCATAACAAAGGAAACAACTCAACAGTATCATGTTAAGCTGATATAGGACTGAGCAAAAGTGTCAAATGAATGCATGAGAGAAACTACACTGTGAACAGCTCATATTACATTACTACTCGTCTCTATTAGATTTGGTCTGATGGAATTGTTTTATGATTTTGAATGGTGCAGTACATTGAATGCAAACAGCAATTTTGAAGTTAAAAATCACATAACACCAGGTTATAGTCCAACAGTTTTACATGGACTCATGCAGTTTTATTTTAGTCAAAAACTGCATGAATCCATGTAAAACTCTGTAAAACTATCCAGAGGGTTTGTCAGTCTGACACAGCATTTGGACACAGACAGACTTCACACCTATTGTTTAAAAAGCTGAGCTAATTTGAGAATGTAATTAAAAGAAGTTCTGGGGTTTACATATCAAAGAACAGAAACCTGCATATCCCATTATAAAAGCTGAAAGTTTTAATCGAAGATTGTTTACTATATCACATCTCCATGACACTGGACTCCGTTGGCTATAAATTCTGTGAGCATGATCTTAACCTCCACAACCACCTGATGAAGGAGCGGCACTCTGAAAGCTAGTGCTTCCAAATAAACCTGTTGACTATAACCTGATGTTGTGCGATTTTTAATTTTGTCCACCCTAGTCCAACACCAGCACCTCCAAGTCACAACAATTTTTGAAAGGATCATCTGATCGTAACTGACTTCCGACACTTAATAAATTGTGAGGAGTATGCACTTATGTACTATCAAAAAGATCTATAGTATGTGGTAAAATTTAGTTCTTGAATAATAATATTATAATGAACAGATATATTTTAATTAAGGGTATATTTTAATTAAGAGATTGAACTTTAATATAATTATCAACAATTAATTGAATTTTACTGTAAAGAGGGAGGTTTTTATTTTGCTTAGTGATACAAGATTAAAGTTATTATGAATTTAAGAGGAAAAAGACTTTATTTTATTGACCCACGTGTATTTTGAGCAAAAAATTCCAAACATTCATCTTACCAAATATGTCTTCAGTTCTTGTAGAGATATATTCTTTTGACATACTATACTCACATTTCTTTACTGTGTTATCATCTTCAAATATTGTTAATGCATCAGGGAATGATTCAAAAGGTTGAATGACTGGTTTGTTTAAGGTGTGCTGTGATAAAAATTCCTCTGATTTAATTAGAATTTGAACTTGATGACAGTTCAAAAAGTTTGGGTTATATCAGAATCTTTGCCAGTAAAGTTAATCTGATAAGAGATTGTCAGTGCTCAGTCAATTATCAAATTTACTTAAATATCCGGGCTCCTGTCAATAAGGGTTTTTACTTTGGTAATATTGTTGGCAATAGATGACATAAATAATGCACATTAATCTGACTTTGCTGTATTTTGTGTTAATTGATTGAATAACTAATACCAGAACCCGATTACTGTCTTACAAATTACACACTATACACTTTAATTCTATATATAAATGTAAATTAAAATATTTCACACTCAATCTCATCCTTATTTAATAATTGACCCTCGTTCTTTTATTAACACAAGTGGCATTTTGGTAAAGTATCATTTAAGGCCTTTTTGTAAGATCTTATTGGTGCTGCCTTATTAATCATATGCAAATAGGCTCAGCTGTCTGTGAGCTTTCTGGTAATCTTTGGTCACCTTTGTTGGTAATATTGTCTGCACTCACCTGTGGAGCTAATGCCCTGCTAAGTATTCACAATGGGCATAAAAACAAGTTAATTTTGGAGCGTCTGATGTCCATTTAGAACATGCCAAATCCAACAAATAAGCATTGGTCAGCCGAGCTCAACGGCAACATCAGTCCTGGACACAGAAGTTTATCTGTGCCAAGACTTTACAGATCAACTTTGTTTGTCATAATTTACAGATGGTGCCCATGATACAGTGAAAAGCAAAAATGTGTGGGAACTAAGACTGAGTATGTGCCAAGGTTAGGAGGCCAGGAGCAAAAAGGTAAAGAAAGATACTGTATTCATGGAGCATTTGTTAAATTTTCAAGATGTACTAAATGGAAAAGAAATACATTGATTTATATCAAGCCTTTTGTGATCCCAGGACTATACAAAATAAATTTTAAAACCTTTTTTCTATTTGTTATCACTTCTAGAAAATTCAACAGCCAATCTGCACACACCAACAAGATAATGATCAGATATTTTGTTTTAGTGATGCAGTTTGAAGAACAAATTTCAGGCAGAGCACCAAGGAGCAGTCTCCTGTTGCTCTTCAAATAATATCATGGGATCTTTTATATCTGCCTGAGACAGCAGACTTAGTTTAAGCTCTCATCTGAATGACTGCCTCTGACAACGTGGCACCTTTGCAATATTACAATAAAGTAGCACAGAATCATGCCAAAGAGCAATCACTGTTCAGTTCGAGCTTGTTCTGATTCTTTGAAAGAACTATCGATTAGTCTCACTCCACTGATGCCTCTCCAAAGCCCTAATAGAGTTTTAAATACATCTTTAATTTCTGTTTATAAGTTACTGTAACATCTGTTTGTGCACTCACAGAAACATAGAAAATAGGAGCAGGAGTACGTCATTTGACCTTTTGAGCCAATTCCGTCATTCAATTTGATGATGTCTGATTATCCAACTCAGTACCCAGTTCCCGCTTTCATCTCGTAGCCTTTGAACCATTTAGCTGTAATCACTATATCTAACTCTTTCTTGAAAACATTTAATATTTTGGCCTCAACTACTTTCTGTGATGGAGAATGCCATAGGGTCATCACCCTGTGGGTGAAGACGTTTCTCCTCATTTAACCCCAAAAAAGCTAACACTGTACCCTTCCATTATGACCCCTGGTTGTGGAATTCCTGGTCATCAGGAATATCCTTCTTGTATTTACTCTGTCTAAGCCTGTTCGAATGTTATAGGTTTCCCTGAGATTCCTTCTCAATCTTCTAAACTCCAGGGAATATATAGTCCTTACTGATCCAGTCTCTCTTCATAACTAATTCTGCGATCCCAGGAATCAGTCAGGTAAACCTTTGTTGTTCTTCCTCTGTCCTTCTCAGATAATGAGACAGAAATTGCAAAAAAGTACTCCAGGTATCCTCACACTGACGCCTGTATAATTGCAATAAGCCATTCCTGCTCCTGGAATCAAACCCTCTCATTATGATGGCATGCCTACTGCATCTGCAGGCTTGTTTTCAGTGACTGTTGTATTAAGACAATCAGGTCATAGAAATATAGAAACAGTAGGCCATTCAGCCATTCAAGCCCGCACTACTATTCAATACAATCATGGCTGATTATGCAATTTCGGTATCCCACTCCCATTTTCTCTCCACGCCCTTTGATCCCTTTAGCCACAAGGTAGCGGAAGGATGTTATGAAATTTGAAAGGATTCAGAAAAGATTTACAAAGTTGTTGTCAGGGTTGGAGGGTTTGAGCCATAGGGAAAGGCTGAGTAGACTGGGACTATTTTCCCTGGAGTGTCAGAGGCTGAGGTTTATAAAATCATGAGGGGCATGGTTAGGGCAAATACACAAGATCTTTTCCCCGCGTTGGGGGGAGTCCAGAACTAGAGGGCACAGGTTTAGGTTGAAAGGGGAAAGATTTAAAAAGGACCTAAGGGGCAACCTTTTCATGCAAAGGGTGGTGCATGTATGGAATAAGCTGCCAGAGGAAGTGATGGAGGCTGGTACAATTACAATATTTAAAAGACATCTGGATGGGTCCATGAATAAGAAGAGTTTAGAGGGATATGGGCCAAGTGCTGGTAAATGTTAACTAGATTAATTTAGGATATCCAGTCAGCATGGACAAGTTGGACTGAAGGGTCTGCTTCTATGCTGAACATCTCTATGACTCTATGAATGCATAACCACGTCCAGCTCCCTCTTTAATATATCTACCAAATTGTCCCCATTAGCTTCCTGTGGGAGAGAATTCCACAGGCTCACAACTCTCTGAGTGAAGAAATTGTTCCTCATCTCAGTCCTGAATGGCTTAGCCTTATTCTTAGACTGTGGTCTTTAGTCCTGGACTTCCCCAACATCGGGAACATTCTTCCTGCATCTAGCCTATCCAGTCCCATTCAGATTTTATATGTTCTTATGAGATACCCCTCATTCTTCTAAATTCTAGTGAGTATAAGCCCAGTCGATCCAATCTTTCATCATATGTCAGTCCTGCCATCCTGGGAATCAGTCTGATGAACCTTTGCTGGACTCCCTCAATGGCAAGAATGTCCTTCTTCAGACCTGAAGGGCAAAACTGCACACAATACTTAAGATGTGGTCTCAACAAGGCCCTGTATAACTGCAGCAAGTCTCATTGCACCTCCCATATTCCCAATTTATTGCCATTCAGATAATAATCTGCCTTCCTTTTTTTGCTACCAAAGTGCATAATCTCATTTTTATCCACATTATCTCCATCTTCCATGCATTTGACCACTGGCTTAACTTGTTCAAATCACACTGGACATTATGTACAATGGATTACAACCATTAAATAGTCACTTGGTACAAGTATTTCTGCTCGTCTGGTTCTTTTATTACGATGGATTATGTGCTCAGGTTTCTGGCAAGGAACCTGAATCACATATATTTGACTGGAAATTGAGAGAGCCAGCAATACAGACATTCCTTAACAAATTAACTGGAATGAAGAGTCTAATAATGACCATGAATCCATAGTCAATTCTAGGAAAAACCCATCTGGTTCATTAATGTCCATTTGGGAAGGAAACCTCCATGCTTGCCTGATCTGGCTTACTTGTGATTCCAGACCCACAGCAATGTGGTTGACCCTTAATGTAGGGATGGGCAATAAATGCTGGTCTCATCAGCGATGCCCTCATCCCATGAACAAATAAAGAAAAAAAAGAACTTCAATGTTCCCGCACTATTGTTTTGATGGACAATGCAGCAACCAATCTGTGCACTGTTAGATCTCGTAACTAAAAAGTGACAGTAAGCAAACAACCTGTACCTTTTCTACTAGCGATAACACGTGGCTTTTGGTTTACCATCCCGTGTGAAAGAAATCACTTTCAACAATGCAACAGTCCCTCATTGCATAATTGATGTATCAAGCCCTGGGCTGGACCTTGAACCCACACATTTGGACTCAAAGGCAAGATTGATATCATCAAGCCAAAGTGCTAAGTGCTTCTTTTTTCCAGTTTCCTGCCAATTCCTTAATGACATGGGCAGCTGTCAGAGCACACATGCACTCAGAAGTCAGATACAAGGCTAAATTCCAGTGAATTCAGCATCTTTTTTATATATACATTAGATACAGCTTAAGAACCTGACACTAAAAACATTAATTGGGGTGGTTCATTTTCTGAACATCTGTTGCTATGATTCACAAAGACAAAAACACCCATTTCAAAATGTGCCATAATAAGATGTAAATGGCTATTTGACCTGTCGAGCCTGCTCTGCCATTTAATGAGGTCATGGCTGATCTGATAATCCTCAACTCCACTTTCCTGCCTTTTCCCTATAACCTGCAATTCCCTTCCTGATTAAAAACTTGTTAATCTCAGCCTTGAATATATGTAGTCACCCAGACTCTGGTAAAGAATTTCACAGATTAACTACCCTCTGAAAAAGGATAACTCTTTAACTCTGTTTTATATATACAATCCTGAGATTATGTTCTTTGGTCCTAGACTCGTCCACAATCTTTCAGCATCTGCCCTCAAAGGATCACTATTGAAAATACAATTCAAAACACAATATTTTGCACAGTTCCCTGTTGAATTTAATGGTTTAATGGTAGTAGAGGGTGGAATCTTGTTTCTTGAGAGTAGGTGGGGAGGCAGACCTAAAGGTGGGACGTATACTTTCTTGGCATGGGTCAAGTTTTCTCATACAATTATGTTCATTTGGAGTTCATTACATACGCATGTGCAGGTAAAATGCCATATTTCATGGACAGCTGGACAGGAAGCTCTAGCCCCATTAGGAGGTTACCAGGATTCAACTTCCTGGTGTCATGTTTAAAAGGCGTTTTGGATAGGAAGATAACTTTGACTGTCTGTGATTCAATCACTCAATCTTCACTCATCAGAATCAGCCACTCTGGAAATGTCTGACAGCAGGCAAAAGACATGGCACCACACATTAGTGACACCTCCCTAGAGGTTGTTTTGAAGATTATAGAGGAGAGAATGGAAGCTATATTCTCTAGGGATGGCAGCAACTGTCATCTTGACTGACAAAGACAGTCTGGAAGGAGCTGGCTACAGAGGTCAATGCCCATTGGCAGTTCAAGACTTCCTGACTCCAATGCTGGAAGAAAATGATTGATTTGCTGTACTCCACAAGGGTGTCTCCTCAATGCTTTGTGTCTCAGTGACTATGAGGTAGCATCGTAAGGGCCACTACAGAGAACTGTCACACAGGAAGTTGGGGACCAGATGTGGAGGTAATGGTCTAGTGGCATTATTGCTGGACTGTTAATCCAGAGACCCAGGTAATATTCTGGTGACCTGGGTTCAAATCCTGCTATGCCAGATGTTGAATGTTAGGGTTTGAATTCAGTTCAATAAAAATCTGTAAATGATAGTCTAATGATGACCATAAACCAATTGTTTCACTAATGTCCTTTGGGGAGGGAGACTGCCATTCTCTTCTGGTCTGGCCTACATGTGACTCCAGGCCCAATGCAATGTGGTTGACTCTTAACTGCACTCTGAGCAAATAAAGATGGGCAATAAATGCTGGCCTGGTCAGTGATGCTCACACCCTGTGAATAAACAAAAGAAAAATTGTGCGATCAATGTGGTATTAATGGTGCCACAGTGATATTATCTCTCAATCATTTACCATAGTTCATACTTAAAATAGAAATATAGCTCAGACAACTCATACACATCAGCTCGCAGACCTCATTCAACAGTGAGACAATGTACATTACAAATGGACAGCATTTCACCAAAGACTTGTGAAAGACAAGACCACAACAACTAAAGATTGCTTCAGGTTGAACACTTCAGAGACATCTCATGCACACACATCATATAATGCTTTATAAAAGTAACATACCGTGGATACTGGATATCTATAATAAAAAATGGAATATGTTTGAAGCCTGGCATTATCTGTGGAGAGAGAAACAGAGCTAACATTTTTAGTCCAGTATGACTCTTTGTTGGAACCAAATGTTTTTAAGGTTTCTCTCCTTTTGCCGGAGTAGAAAGTGCATGGTAAGCATGAACGTGGCAAGACATTGGGAGGGCATGTCCGATGTAGGGCTCCTGAAACCCTTTTGAGGGGCAGACTGCTGGGCTCTCAGGATAGCAAAGTAAATGTACCCATGCTGATGGGGAGACTGAGTATCAACAACCATCAAACTCATCTCGACCAGCCCTTTGAACCACACCTTTGACAGCCTCAGAAGATACATTGTCAAAGATATCCTCCCTACCCTCAACCAGTGCCTACTCAATGGGTGATTCATCTATATTAAGCTAGGGCTCTCTATTTGTTGAGTACAGCACTGACACGGACCCATAGATACAGAAGAAGGAAATGGCCAAGGTCTGATGATTTATGTTATCTTTCGAGAACACCTCGAGAAGTACTGAGCACTGAAGTTTGCTGCCCACTGTGATGAATATAATATCTGGAAAATAGGAATGAAAGTCTGATGTATGGGTTTCTGGCGGTGTATATAGAGATGGGCAGGAAACTATAGATGGCATTTCCCTTTCCTCAGCCATGCCCTCTCTCATATTTCATTTTCCCCATGATTTGGAGGTGCTGGTGTTGGACTAGGGTGGACAAAGTAAAAAAATCACATAACTTCCACTCTTATTCTCTTAGCCTCAATGCCAAAACAGAAACACACTATAAAAACCAGATGTGATTGGATTGTCAACAGTGCTCCCAAATAAACCTGTTGGTCTATAACCTGGTGTTGCGTGATTTTTAACATTTTCCCAAGTTTCTGTTAACCCTTATACTATCTCGCTGGGTGCTCCTTCTTGTTCTCTTTATCTCATTCTCATCCAGATGCCAATGCCCAGCCATAAGTTAACAATGTCCCTATTCCATCCAGCTACCCTTTCTCTCTCTCCAGCACTTTGAATTATCCCATTGTATTCACCATCTGAAATGTGCAGTTCCCACTCCTCCTTGTTCCCCTTGCTTCTAACATCATGATTCACCCCTCAGCACCCTAGTTTCCATCTTTATTCCTCAGTTTCCCTGTTAATCACACCCTTCAAGTTACATTCCCTATCCCTCCTTTCGACCTGAGGCACCTTTATCCAAACCTTTTGAGTTCAGCCCCTTTTTGAGTACAGCGCCCACTTTTGGAGATAAGCCCTGCATTGCTCTATCCTGGTCAGGCATGCTGGCCTCACACAGTGTGGCAGCCTCATTAGGGCAGGCTTCCCGATCCCACACCCACTCCAGTCATGATTACTTTTTGCTCTGTAAGCATTTAATAGCAACAAGTAAGACCAGATAGGGCTGAAACCTCTCATGGACTGATTCACTGCTTACACTATAAGCAGTTGTGCAAGGAAATGGATTGGTAATGAAGAAGCCTTGAGACTGAGGAAGGTTTTTTGATTTGATTTGATTTATTTTGGCTTGATTTATGGCGGCACAGTGGCTCAGTGGTTAGCACTGCTGTCTCACAGCACCAGGGACCTGGGTTTGATTCCTGCCTCAGGCGACTGTCTGTGTGGAGTTTGTACATTCTCTGGATGCTCTGGCTTCCTCCCACTGTCCAACGATGCGCAGGTCAGGTGAATTGGCCATGATAAATTGCCCATAGTGTCAGGTGCATTAGACAGGGGTAAATAATTTAGGGTAGGGGAATGGGTCTGGGTGGCTTACTCTTCAGAAGGTTGGTGTGGATTTGCTGGGTTGAAGGGCCTGTTTCCATACTGTAGGGAATCTAATCTGGATATTATTGTTATGAGTACTGAGATACAGTGAAAAGTATTGTTTTACTTGCTATCCAGACAAATCATACATTCCACAAGTATATCCGGGTAATAGAATAGAATGTTGAATACAGCTGCAGAGAAGGTGCAGAGAAAAATCAACTCTGGAAAAATCTATCTTGACAACCTCGGCTCTTATTTAGGTAATTGAGCTTCAGTACACAATGCCTCCCATTTTTGCCTCGCTAGATTGCTTCCATGAATGTAATCCCAGCGTTATCTTCATGGGTCTTTATGTGCTTGTTAATGAATGCAGAAGAGATTCCTGACCATTGAGATCAAGAAAGCCAACCTGCCTGGAAGGTTCTGAGAAGCTGATACCAAAACCTTAACCTGCCATCGGGAAACTGAATTTAGCCCAATTAAGTTCCCCTGCCTGCCTCTTAAAATCTCCAAGTGGGCTTGGAAGTTCCTGCCTTCAGTTTTGAAATGATTTTTTTCCAATCGCTTCAGAATGAATGCTGGCACAATAATGCCAGTAATCATGTTTTTCTAAGTGAGGAATGTTGACTTGGAGTTTTCAGTGGTAATGACAGTGAAACTGTCAGCAGTCACCTTCATTTCTCCACTGACTCTAATATTACCTTTGAGAGTCTACAAGGGCATGCAACTCCAGAGGTCGCTGTTAGTGATGCTGCGCTGCTCAATGTTTTGGTCTCCCTAGACCTCAATCGATATAAAGTGATTGAATTATTGAGGACTTCCACTCTTATTCTCTTAGCCTCAATGACAAAACCTTTTTTCTCGAACAGTAACATACCATTGAATAAGATGTGACTGGATTGTCAACAGTTGTCAACTGACTTCACAATTACCTGTAATTACTCCCATTGGATCCGAAATGCAAATGTTATATTAGTGGAATGTCAAATTTCTCCATTGCAATAGAGCAAAAAAAACAGTTTTAGAAATAATATATTTTACACGAGTTTGTTTGTGACACTTTAATTTTGACCTGAATTCAAACAAAAGTCTTTTATTTTGCTATCTGCCATTTTAAATTAAAAGTGATGATAGTGACTGCTTGATTTGACACGATGAGGAAACTTCAGTGTGAATGCTTCTGTTCTGCACTGACATAATTGATGGTACATGCCTGGAGATACTTGTGACTTGGTGCCAAATTTAAACTGCCAATAGGAAAGGGAAGACCTCACAAAGTTTGCTTGATCTTTGTGCTGCTTCCTCTAAATGCTCAGCTTCATTCCTGCACCACTACTCCCAAAGTCCAAGACATTATTAGAGAATGCAAATGATAGCTCCCAAACAATCCAGAAAATTTTTAACCTTAAATAATTTTAATTTGTGAGGTTGTTTGAAACTTATCAACAAAATGGGATGGCTGGCAAATTGGAATTAAACAATATGATCAGATATTGTTTTGTCATGCATAGCATAAACTAAATGGATTGTAGAGATGAAGTCCATGTCATTCTAAGAATTGAAGTCAAATAGTAGCTCAGAGGTATATTCAATAACTAACTGTGTTAATAGTTCATTGACTGCACAACATTTCCGACTTTTCTCGCTGACAATAACATACCCAATGGAAAGGTCATGCCTGCAGTTTTTACAGAATGGATTGCAATATTAGAAATCTATGACATGCTTATCAGAATCTCATTAAAACATTTTCCAAGTTTTGCTCTGATTCTTCAATACTATCAGGTTCAGTTTTTTGGGGTGGGGGATTTAGTTCTGCCCTTGTTAAAGACCAAATACATTGTTGAGTGGGCTTCTGCACAGTGGAATGGCTGCATTAGATTTAGATCACAGCAACATTGCTGAATTTTTTTGAAATCCATTCAGGGGAAAGGAGTATCACAAGACAAAAAAACAGCATTTATTTTCAATCCCTAACTGCCATTGTGACGTTGGTGAGAAGCCATCTTTTTGAATCTAATCCATGTGATACAGATCCAGTCACATTGCTGTGAGAGAGCAATTCCAGGTCTTTGACCTGGCAACGGTGAAGGAATGGCCATAGATTTCCAAATCAGTGTTTGGTTTAGGAAGGAACCTGGAGGTGGTAGTGGTCCCATGTCTCTGCTGCCCTTTTCTGTTGGGTGATAGAGTTTGAAAGTTTGGAAAGTGATAGAATATTGTTCAGAAACTAATATTGGATTGATCATTAAAATGTTATCTCCTAGGCCACTTAAAATAATCAAAAGGGCACTTGAAATCAAATTTAATGTTGATCTTGCACTTTATGCACTTTCTCTGCAGATGTGTCATTGCATTCCTTGCTCTATTCTATTACCCTAATGCACTTTGTATGGTGTGATCTGCCTGTATAGAATGCAAAACAAAACATTTTCACTGTACCTAGGTATATGTGACAATAATAAATCGAATCAAATCAAATCAAAATCATTCTGTCTGCTCAATGGTAATTAGACTATTATGAAGAGTATAGATCTTCATAAATATACTCTTTAAATGTTACTTTGTTCTATTCACAAAGTATTTGTGAGAAATTATGTGAATTCACAATTACATAGAATAGAAATATTAATGTAGGTAACTGAAAATACTGAAAAAGAAGCAGATGATGCCCTAACTTTATGGAAAGTCAGCAAATTATCAAAATTCTTGCTAACTGTATGTGGCACAATTTACTATTGGAATGCTTGAGTTTCTGATTTCTCTAATTGTGAGCCACCATTACACATTTCTTTATAGTGATTATCTGAGGCTGGCTAACCTTTTAAGAACTGTGTCACTCAACTAAAGATGTGAGATATTCTTAATTTTTGGTCAGTAATTAAAAAAAAAACTGGATACAAAAAGCTGTTAAGGTTGCAGCAGCAACTCATGTGACTTTTGACATTTGGACCACAGATTGTATAGTTTCTGGTAAATTCCTAATTATAAATAATGAGCAGGGGGAGGTACCTTACAGCCATCTATGGAATTTACACATTGCATTGTTTAAGGATGAGCCAACACCTAAAATCAATGGAGTTGCCATGTCTGTCTCCAGAACAAGTAAGTCATTAAAGACCCCTAGTAAAATTGCAGTCAATGGGAAGTAGGGGGAAAATTCACTACTGATCAGAGTCATACTCAACACAAAGGAAGATGTTTGCGGTTTTTGGAGATCAATCACCCTGGGGTATATCTGCAGGTATACCTCAGTGAAGTGTCCTAGGTCGATCTATCTTCAACGGCTTCATCAATAATCTTTCCTCCATCACAGGGTCAGAACAGAAACTTTTGTTGATTGTTGCACAATGTTTAGCACCATTCACAAAGCGTCAGATACCAAAGCAGTATGTATCTATAAGTAGCAAACATGGACAGATAAGTGACAAGTAACATTCATGCTGCACAAATGGTAAAGGCCAACACAGATAAGAGAGAGTTGAATCATTACCCTTGACTTTTAGTAGCACTACCATCGCTGAATTCAGCATCATCAACATCCTGGGGATTACCATTGACCAGAAAGTGAACTTGATGACCAAATAAATATTGTGGTGAGGAGCTAGGAGAGGTTGGACAAGCTAGAAGATTTTTTTCTTCAGAGTGTAAGAGACTCTGGGGAATCTTATGGAAGTGTGTAAGATCACAAGAGGCATGGATAGGGTGAGTGCACTCAGTTTTTTTACCCAGGGTTGGGGAATTGAGGTCTAGAGAGCATCAGTTTAAGGTTAGAGGGGGAAGGATAAAAGGGAACATGGGGAGGGGGGTAATGTTTTTACACAGAGGATGGTAAAAATATGGAATGGGCTGCCAGTGAAACTGGTTGAGGTGGGTACATTAAAAATATTTAAAAGACATTTGGATAAATACGTGAATAGGAAACATTTAGAAGGATATGGGCTAAGTGCAGGGAAGGACCAGTTTGGGCCAAAGGGCCTGCTTCCATGCTGCAAGACTCTCTGACTCTAATATGGCAGTGACTGACTCACCTCATGTCTTCCCAATGTTTGTCCACCATCTACAATGCACAAGTAATATAACATAATTAGTCACAGCCTATGAGGGATAGACAACTCTCTCAGTTCGAGAGACAAGTGGATACGTACCAAGAGGTATCATTCTGCTTCAGGTTGCAAGAATAGGAGGCAGCCCTGCATGAACTACTGCAGCTGGTTCAGGGATTGAACTCACACTGTCGGCATTGTTCTGCATCATTCTTTAGACATCTAAACAAGTGAGCTCACTAACCCCCACATGTATGTTTTCAATTCAACTTTATTTTAGCAATTGTGCCAGTTGAGCAACTCCTGCAGTGTATCCAGAAGTAGTTGTAATTTTGGCATGAAGACCCATTGTATTTTCCATTACATTTATAAACATGTTTTATTAGGAGCTTCATACTGCAGACAATGAGATAACACCTGTTGTGGAGTACTTTACTGAACCGTTTTGTATTCTCATTTAGCTATTACGGAATGTATTGAATCTTTAAACTCCAACATCTGTTTTCTTTTTATGAACATGCAGTAGAAAATTTGAGCTGAATTTTAATTGTTACATTAACAACAACTATTCAACAATAAGATGTCTAAACTTACTGATAAACTAATCCTTCTGATAACACCCATGATAGCAATTACGGAAGTTGTGTTTTGTTAATTTGAGATGAAAAGATATTTCCCCTAGAAATGCTAACCTTTAACAAAAGCTTCGGATAAGAAGAGGCTTGTTGTGCCAGTGTAGACTGTTATGGTCCCTGTCAAAATATCTTAAGAATGTAGCCTAGATCCTCACATGTTCTTATTTTAAAGGTAAATGAGAAATGCTGTGCTTAAGATGCAATTTGATTGGTCAAACTATTTGATGTTAAGCAAAACACAATTTATTCAAATACTATAGTTGAAATACTACCAAAGTAAGATGAATTTGGAATTACTTAACTGTATTAGAAAACTAACAGAATAATAGACATAGTAGCTATTACTAATTAACTGTTCTAATATAGTAGCATCCAATAAACACACCCTTGGCAAAAGGCAACATAAAGCAGATTATCCCACATTCAGTTCTCTAATCCAGGTGGAAAGAACATTAAAAGACAATTCTGAGAGAAAACTCAGAGAGAGATATAGCCGCTGGGAGAGATTCACTGCCTTCCAACACTGCTGAGACCCCATCAACAACTGCTGAAAGCTAACTAAAACTCCTGAGTCTGTGAGAGTTGATCATACCAACTCAGGCTGCTTCTATTGTTCCAACTTTTAAAAAACCCGAGGCCCCACAAGTTGTTTATCTTCTCATAGACTGCTCTGTACCTGTCTCCAGTCTTTCTCAAAAAGAGACCAGCTCAAATGCACCTCTTAAAGCCACAGCATCATCACAAGACTGGAGATGCATGTTGGGAAATACAGAAATTCTGACGCATTTGACTACTCAGGAATTATTCAGGAAGATGTAATTCTGATGGGCAATTACCCAGTGTTTAGAATTATTCAGATATGTCTCCAATATTGAGTTACAGTTTGTGGAGAGATCAATTCACTTGACTACCAATGCAGGGCTAAAATCTTGCTCTAATGCCTGTATAACCTTACAACTACAACCCTGCCTGTCTCTGTCAACTCACCATTGAAATCTCCAAACACTCCACCTCAAATTGACACAATTACATCCTCACCCTCCCAGACACACCCTGAACACCACCAAACTTGACTCAATCTAACTGCTGAATTCCTCAGACATCTGACACCCCTCCTGCCCTGACCATTTTCCATGACCTGAATGCTTTTGTAACCTAACACTTCTCTCCTGATTCTCCTCTGACCCCTCCTTGACCCAAATACAGTGCCCAATCTCCCCCCAAATTGACCAGAGCCCCTGACTTCTCGACAACATCCCCAACTCAACCAGATTTGACATCACTACCCCACTCCCACCATACTCACCCTCATCCAGCTGCCACCCTAACCCAGGCCCTACCTGCCATCCTATCCACCTACCAACTTACCATTTTACCACTCTACCCATCTGCTAATCTATCCACCTGCCACCCTACTCACCAAGAGACGCATGAAACTTGAGCCACTTTCCTTCCTTATCTTCACGCATTCCCTAAGAATCACTGAACTACAAAGAATATTAAATACAAAAAGCTAATTTCATATATGAGTTAATATCCTTAAATGTTCATGAGAAATAGGAAAGTTCATTTCTTTAATAATTACCTCATAACAATTACATTAAATATTGAAAAGAAACAGAAACAAAAAGGGCTATATAATGCCAGAAAAATGTTGAAGACCTTTCATAAAACCTATCTCACAGTTTCCATACCTCTGCAGTCTGCTGCTACCCTTATGGAGTATTTCCTGCTCTTACAGCATCATGGGTGGTGCAACTTAGAATGGTTATTTTTAGAGATAATTATTTGGTATAATCACAAATATACAGCTGTAATGCTGGAAAACATCAAAACTAACATGTGTGCTAAAATTCTATTACTCATCAAAAGGGCTGAAATGGCTAGCCTTAGTAGCATTCTCTCCAATATTGCAGCATTTAATGTGGGGATTTTCTTGGAAATGATAAGACCTCATATGGTCCAGTCATAGAGTTATATAGCACAGAAACCGACTCTTTGCTCCAAACCGTCCATGTCAAGATACTTTAAACTGATCTAGTGGCATTTGCCAGCATTTGATTCATATCCCTCTGAATACTTCCCATTCCTGTACCAGCCAGATGTTTTATATGTTATAATTATACGCACCTCCACCATTTCCTCTGGCAGCTCATTCTATACATGCACCACCTCTCTGTGTGCCGAGGACCTGGTTTTCTTTGAGAGAGGCTTCAGGGAGCAGACATCATTGGAAGCCTGACCATAAAGTGCATGGATATCTAAATAGGTGGACATTCCTATGGTTGGTGTAAGTCTGAACGTTTCCAAAGCTGATCAATGATAATACTCACGTTTATAACTTTCTGCCTTCCCATGGCTCCCACCACCCACTTAGGAGACGGAAGTTATGTAAAACCACTGAGCTATAATCTTCCTCCAATAATGTCTTCTCTAACCAACTGAAAACACAAGGAACAAAAATGATATGGTTACATGCATTAGAATAAAAGTGTGTTAAGTCACAAAGGACAGTGAAACAAGGCATACCAATAACAGAATCATTGTAAAAGCCAATCTTGTCAAAAAGTGATACATTATGGTGTATTAGCACATAGATGGCATCACATTTTTAAGTCAGGCTAACCTGTTGAATAAGCCTCTATTCAACAAATTTCTTATTGTTTACTGCCTTTGATTCAATTAAATCAAAATTGGAAAAGTCAGACAGTTGACAACAGTGCAGTTAATTACACTATCAAAATAAACACCCAAAGAGAGAAATGAAACTGCTGTTCAAATAGGACTGACAAGTGGATGAAAGGCTTCAGAGAGAGCTGAGCTACCTATTGTTATTAACTTTTAAAACCTTGGAAGAAGTTAAAAATCACACAACACCAGGTTATAGTCCAACAGGTTTAATTGGAAGCACACTAGCTTTTGGAGCGTCGCTCCTTCATCAGGTGATAGTGGAGAAGTTATAACACTTGACAATATGAGACTTTATCAGTTCCAAAGAAAATCCCGACTTTAAATGTTGCAATGTAGGAGTGAACACTATCAATACAAACCACTTCAGCCTATTTGATCAGTAATAGAAATGTAGCACACAAACAATCTTAGATGTTTTCCAGTATTACAGCTTCTTTGGTGTATTGAATTAGTAAAAAGTCTCAATATAGGAATGAACTGAGACAGAACAGCTGACATTGACCTCAGCAGACATGGACTTGTTGGCCCTGCAAAGTTCTATTTGCCCTAACATTATTGCGCCAATGGGAGAGCTATCCCATAGACTAATCAGCAGCAGTCTGACATGGTTATACCTTTCACAGTAGGACCCAGCAAGAGCTGGGGGAAGAGTCATATAACGTCAGAAGGGAGTTGCCCTGGGAGTCTGCAGCATTGACTTCGGAGCTTGTAAAACCTCATGATATTAGATTAAATCCAGACAATGAAACCTCCTGCTGTCTTCCCTCTCACTGCTGATGAGTCAATGCATCTCCTCCATGTTGAACATCACTGAGAGGAAGCATGGAGGGTAACAAGGGAGTAGCTTGCAGTCTGTCCATTATCAAGAATGGCTCAGCAGCAATAATAAAGACCAAGTTAATTGGGTTTTAAAAGATGTAATTGTTAGATTGGCTCAGCTGCCAGTTGTGAGTGAACCAACAGGAGAGAAAATACTTTTGACCTCTTCCTCATCAATCTGACTGCAATGTGCATGACAGTATGAAAATAAGTGACCATCTCACAGTCCCTTGTGAAAACAATGTCTTCACATGTACTGTGCTAACTAGCATTGACTTCAAACAGATCTGACATCTCAAGACTGGGCATCCATGAGGCAATGTGGACCATCGACAGCAGCAGAAGTGTACTCAAACATAATCTACAACCCCATGGTCCAATATATCCCCCACTCTACTTCTATATCGAAGCCAGAGGCTCAGGCATTCTTCAAAAAAGAGTGCAGGAGGGCATGCCAGGAGCAGCATTAGGCATACCTATAAATGAGGCATCAACCTGATGAAACTGCAAAACAAGATAGCTTGTGTGCCAAACAGAGGAAGCAATAATTAAGACAGAATTAAGCAACTCCACAACTAATAGATTTAAGTTCCGCAAATCTGCCACATCCAATTGTTAATGGTGGTGAACAATTATACAACTCACTGGAGTAGGTGGCTCCACAAATTTCCCGAGTGTCAATAATAGGGTAGCCCAGTGACAATTCAAATGATAAAACTGAAACATATGCCACAACCTTCAGCCAGAAATGGATGACTCAACCTGGCCTCCTCTGGAGTTCCTCAATATCATAAATGCCCGTCTTCTGCCAATTCCGGTCACTCCATGTCATATCAAGAAATGTCAGAGAGAGAGGTCTACTCTTAGTCTACTCTCAATAATCAGTAAAGTGAGGAAAGGTGTCATCAACAGCACTATTACGAAGCACACGCTCAGCAATACCCTGCTCAGTGACACCCGATTTAAGTTCCACCAGGGCCACTCAGCTCCTGACCTGATTCCAGCCTTCGTTCAAACATGGACAGAAGAGCTGAATTCCAGAAGTGAGGTGAAAGTGGCAGCTCTTGAAATCACACTGCATTCGACTGAGTTGGCATCAAGAAGCCCTAGCAAAACTAAAATCAATAAGGGGTATCGGGGCAAACTCTCCACTGATTGGATTTAAACCCAGCACATAGAAAGATGGTTGTGATTGTTGGAGATCAGTCATCTTAGCTCTAGGACATCTCTGCAGGAGTTCCTCAGGATAATGTCCTGGGTCCAACCATCTTTAGCTGCTGCATCAATGACCTTCACTTCATGATAACGTCAGAATAGTGCACTGACTTAGCAATAACCTGCTGATTGAAGCTCAGTTTAGTTCTACCAGGGTCACACTGCATCTGATCTCATTAGAGTTGTTGTTCACACATGGTCAAAAGAATTAAACTCCAGAGGTTAAGTAAGAATGTATTACACAGCAGTTTTCTGAGTATAGCATCGAGAATGTCTTGCCAAACTAGAATCAGTGGGAATTAAGGGGAAAATACTCTCTAGGTTGGGATCTACCTTGCACAAAAAAGGTGATTGCAGTTGTTGAAGAAAAGTCATCTCAACCCTAGAACAACCCGACAGGAGTTCCTCAGACCCAACCATCTTTAGCTCCTTCATCAATGTTAAGCAACATGCATGACACTTCAGATACCAAAAGCAGTCTGCATCCTTATGCAGCAAGATCTGGAGAATATCCAAGCTTAGGCTGAAAAGTGCCAAGTAACAGCTGTGCTCCACAAATGCCAGGCAAAGATCAAGTCCAACAAGAGAGAATCGAACCATTACCACTTAACCTTCAATGGCACTACTATCACTAATGCCCCAAGACCAATATCCTGGGCGGCTTACAATTGACCAAAAACTAAACTGATTAACTATATTCAAAGTTTGGGTGAAGATTTGTAGCTCGGGTGCTCGTTGTTGTGGTTCTGTTCGCCGAGCTGGAAATTTTTGTTGCAAACATTTCGTCCCCTGTCTAGGTGACATCCTCAGTACTTGGGAGCTTCCCGTGAAGCACTTCTGTGGTGTTTCCTCCGGCATTTATAGTGGCCTGTCCCTGCCGCTTCCGGTTGTCAGTTTCAGTTGTCCGCTGTAGTGGCCGGTACATTGGGTCCAGGTCGATGTGTTTGTTGATGGAGTTTGTGGATGAGTGCCATGCTTCTAGGAATTTCCTGGCTGTTCTTTGTTTGGCTTGCCCTATAATGGTAGTGTTGTCCCAGTCGAATTCATGTTGCTTGTCGTGTGTGTGGCTACTAGGGATAGCTGGTCGTGTCGTTTCGTGGCTAGTGATGTTCGTGGATGCGGATCGTTAGCTGTCTTCCTGTTTGTCCTATATAGTGTTTTGTGCAGTCCTTGCATGGGATTTTGTACACTACATGACAGCCAGACTACTGCGACCACTAGAACTTATAACAGCACACAAACCAACAGCCACACTCAGACAACAACTCACCAGAACGAAGGACCCGATACCCAGCATGAGCAAAACTAAAATAGTGCACAAAATCCCATGCAAGGACTGCACAAAACACTACATAGGACAAACAGGAAGACAGCTAACAATCCACATCCACGAACATCAACTAGCCACGAAACGACACGACCAGCTATCCCTAGTAGCCACACACGCAGACGACAAGCAACATGAATTCAACTGGGACAACACTAC